>NC_086097.1:28917356-29137356 GCF_963921235.1 Mobula hypostoma | reverse complement strand
TTATTATCGCCATAAACTGGGATGTATGAATGTGTAGAACCCATAGAAAGTGCTGGAGGAACCCCGCGGTTCAGGCAGCACCTGTGGAGGGGAATAAACTCAGACCCAGACGTGGACCTTTAATCAGGATTGAATATACGCACTTGCTGTTTGGTGGCTGAGTGTTTAAGGACCTTATTGTGGATATGTGTGAGGAATAAATACAAAAGATTCTGCAGATGCTGTAAATTCAGAGTAACACCGACAAAGAGAACAGTCGACATTTCGGGCGTCGATCAGAGCCCGAAACGTCGACTGTTTCTACCCCTTCATAGATGCTGCCTGACCTGCTGAGTTCCTCCAGCATTTTGTCGGTTGTGTGTGTGTGTGTGTGTGTGTGTTTCTGTGTGTGTATCTGTGTATTTGTGTGTGTGTGTGTATGCGTGCGTATGTGTGTATTTGTGTGTGTGTATGTGTGCGTGTGTATGTGTATGTGTATGTGTGTGTGTATTTGTGCGAGTGTGTATGTATGTGTATGTGTGTGTGTGTGTGTGTGTGTGTGTGTGTGCGCGCGCGCTAATGTGAATGACTATATCATCTGTTTAATATGAGTGTTAATGTGTTAACTGAAGTGAATGCTGGGGAGAGAGGCGCTTTGAACGTACAGAGAATCCGTGTGCATGCAGAAGGAAATTGGTTTAATCGGATATCATTATCTTAATGAGCACGGCACGACGTTGCGGGCCGAAGGGCCTGTTTCTGTGCTGTGTTCTTCCATATCGGTTCGCAGAGGGTCTTTCCCCAGTCCCTTTAGTAGATCCATTGGATCCTGGCGAGGGATTATTGGGGTCATTTGCTCGTGGTTTGTAAAACAGTGTGAAACCCGCTTCCTGAATATAAAACACAAGTGAATGATCCGCTAATGTTTCCCACATGGGTGACTCTGGTAATAGTTTCTGCGGTCGATGGGCGGAATCTCGCCGAGAAACTCGAATCACTTTAACCCATGTCTGTTATGGAATTATAATGCGAAGTTTTAAATTCACAATGATAAATTCAAAGTTCAACGTAAATTGCCACCACATACTACCCTGAAATACATTTTCTAGCGGGCATACGCAGTAGCTACAAAGCAACACAATAGAATCAATGAAAAACTATATGCAAATAAAGACGGACAAACGACCAATGTGCAAAAGATAAACTGCAAGTACAAAAAAGCACACAAATAATAATAATGTAATAAATCATATTGAGAACACGAGCCGTAGAGCTCTTGAAAGCGAGTCCACGGGTTGTGGAATCAGTTCAGAGCTGAGGTGAGGTGGAGTTTGAAAGCGGTGTTACTCTTGAGGAGCCAAAGCTTCAGGTAAACTTCGGTTGTGTTAAATGCCGCTTGTCGATCCTTTCTCGGCGATGAACTCTGGAGACTGCGTTTATTTGCTGTCAGGCACAGAAGAGATTGTAGACTCCAGTCTCTGCAGCAAAGTATCATCTGCTGGAGGAAGACAGCGGCTCGATTCCAAACTTCAACCAACACTTCGTCCCCACAGATACTGCTTGACCTCCCGCCTTCCTATAACCGTCTGTCGAATCTTGCTATTAATGATTGTAAATAAAATATTTTGATTTTCTCAGACGTTTAACTTCAAATGGCTGGGATTGCCTCATTTACCGCTGAGGCTGTGTAAATTCTTGGACTCTCCACAGACCCCTTTCGCTGAAATAACTTCGGTTATGTTCGTCAACCCTAAATTGTCCGTTTTAATTTTTTTTATAATGAAATATACTTCCACCCTTTACTTTGATATCCACGGTTATAAAAGGTTGATTTCATTTCTATTTAATGAATTCCTTTCTCGGATTTATCGCATGATTTAAGATGTTTATTTTTCTTCTCCTGTATAATAATGCTTTCACAGATTAAACGCAATATCAAACAATTTTAGATTTAATTTCGCGGCGGCGAATGTTTCTCCGCGTTTACGGCATTTGAACAGAGTGAAAGTGTTGAATTTATCCGTGGAGTTCTGCACAGAAACGGCCGGGGGAAGGCGGTTTCCTGGCGGGGAGGTTGCGGCCAAACCAGCGGAGGAATGGGGAGCCGGGCACACCAGGTGGGCAGGAGAAAGGGTCGATGGATAAAGAGATAATGAAGACACAGAGGAGGGGGCGCATAGACGGGGGTGGGGGTTTGCAGTTAGATAGGTGATGAGCAATAGAAAGACTGAAAAATAGATAGGATAAAACGATAAATAGATAGCGAAAGATAGATAAAACGATGGATAAATAAATGGCGAGAAATAGATAACATGACAGATAGATAAATAGCGGTAAGAACCTGATTCTGATATAAATAGATAGTAAGGGATAGATAGATAGATAAAGTGATAGATGGGCAGATAGAACTAAATGGATGGAGGTAGAGAGAGAGCGAGTAAGAGAGAGTGTGTAGATAAACAGGGAAAGAGATGTCGACAGAGGAAGAGAGATGGAGACAGGCAGACAAAGGGAAACACGAGAATGGATAGAGAGATTGTTTGAGGGAGAGGCAGACAGAGAGGCTGAAGGAATTCAGACAGGCAACCTGATAGATGGAGGGAGAAAGACAATCGGTCAAGTCGAATTCATTGCCATGTACACAATTACGGTGAGGTGCAGGTACGATGAAAACCATGCTTACAGCAGCATTCAAGGCACATAGAGAACGCACAGATAATTTATACATAATTTATAGATAGATATATTAGTATGCAAGTGGACAAAGAACGATTGACGTGCGGAAATAAATGTGCCTGTAAGTATATGTTGTTATAAGGCAGTTAGCTATTTACAGTTATCTATGATTTAAAATGCACTTACTTATACTATAAACAAATACAATTAAAACGTATTTGTTTATGTTGTAGGTGTGAATCTTGTACGGATATATCTCGTTGAGGCGACGGATAGACAACGAATAGAAGAGCTCTCTGATGGGGACGGGGGTGTAAAACAGGGTTGTAATTTTATATAGCAAAGTATTACGTTTTCTTGCAAAACTCCGAACAAACCCTCACTGTAAGACTCAAGGTCAATCGAATAATTAAAACAATCTTAAAATATAATAGAAAAACTACCACTGTCTAATGAACGCGTTGTCCCTGGCGCTACAGCATTTGCTAAATCGGTGCTCACAAACATTGAAAGAGTTTCAATTTAAGGCCTCTGAGTTGTCTTGGGTTCGCGGAGAGAGATGGCGGGGGTGGGGGGAGATTTATGATTGAAGAGGATTTAAGGAAGTTGGGGCTTCGGATGGGGAGTGTTTGCAAACCGGTTTATGCCACTAATCGGATTAATCGCTGTAATTAGCTGCTGGCGGGGAGGGGCCGCTGGTGAAGGCACTGGGGGTCGCTTTAAACCCCGATTACAAAGCCTTTTTAACGCTTAGTCGGGAGGTGCAAAAATCGTAGTTAATTTCTTTAATCCAGGGAGCAGAGGATCCTGGAGAGAGAGAGAAGGGGGAGAGATTAAAAAAAGGAAGGGGGTATTAAAACCAGAGAAATCTTGTTTTCCCTTCCAATTACATAAGCAACGGGTTAAAAAAATCCATGACGTGGATTATGTGCATATAAAACCCTGTGAACACCCTTTCAGTAGGGGTAGTGATAAAGAGTCCCAGCTTCCTGCCACAATCTGATTTTGTATGCCAAGGTTGCAAAATTGTTGTATCGTGCAGTAGAGTATGTATATGACCATATTTTTGGGAAGTTGATTTAACTCTTGGTTTACTCACAAGGACGGAATTCTTTGGTCCTCTATCGGATGTTGGTGATGCCGGCGGAGATGTTCAGCATCGATAGTATTTTATCAGGAGGCAGGTCTCACTGTAAGGACTCGACAGGGCTCCACACCGCTCCGCTGCCGGCGTACCCTGGCATCGCCGGGGACACGGTCTGTGCCAGTACGGAGTACCTGGGGCTCTATTCTCCGGCCGTCGCCCCTCCGCCTCCGCCTCCTCCTCCGCCGGCGCCGACCCCTCAGCATCCCAGCCTGGCAGTCGGGGGTTCGAGGATGGCTTACAATTATTACTACGTCCCCGGCACGACCAGGGTGTCGTGCTGCAGCGCCGTGTCCAGTTGCCAGCCGCTGAACACGCAACACTGCTCCTGTCTGCCGCCAGGTAACTCACTCTCGCTCGCTCACTTTGTACCATGTTCAGGCGGAGGGAGACTCGGTTTACGTGCGCTTTCAGCCTGCTTTCGCGCAAGGTTAGACGTGGGACTGGGGCGGTTTTTTTTGTTGTAAACGTGTCAGGAAATTGACTTGTCAAAACCTAAAATCTGTCTGGATCGAAAGCATTCGAAAGCTTTTCATTGTGTCTCGATACATAGAATAGTATGTTGTGCCGACTGACGAGCTTCCCTCCTATGTAACCCTCTGTTTTCAATGCCAGTGTCCAAGTCTCAGAAATCTCTGTAATATCAGTCCTCCCAGGCACCCTCCATTATCTGTGTAAAAAAAAAACTACCTCCCACATTCCCCTAAACTTTTCCTCCACTCGCCTTAAACAGATGCCATTCAGTATTGGCAATCACAATAATGTGACAATAATAACAAAAGGAACATTTACCAATTACACGTCACAGGCCACAGATCACTGACCTCTGTTTAGGGTTGAGCGAATTCTAAACTACGATCTATCATCAGATCTGCGGATCAGTTTCCTGAACACCAATTCACTACTTGGCTATATGTTTGCGCTCTTTATTTATTTTTTAAAATTTCTTATTGTGGGGTAGTTGGAATATTTTATGTCTTGCGCTGTACTGCGCCGCAAAACAACAAACTTCACGACATATGTCGGTGATAATAAACCTGAATTTGAAATTTTCAAAACTCCCACTTTCAAATCTCTTACTAACTCTTCCTTCAGTTAGTCCTGATGAAGGGTCTCGGCCTGAAACGTCGACTGTACCTCTTCCTAGAGATGCTGCCTGGCCTGCTGCGTTCACCAGCAACTTTGATCTGTGTTGTTTGAAATTTTAATCTAAATTTGGATCGATTTAAAATAGATGTTCGTTTCTTAGTATTTCGATGTTTTTCGATACGTCTCCCATCAAAATACTAAACGTGATTGTGTATGTATCAATCATGTCAGTTTCCGATAACGTTAAATTAAAAACAAACAGAAAGTGGCGGATACAGATCTGATGAAAGAGAAACAAATGGTTAATGTTACAGGTCGAACCCGCTCTTTGTTTCCAGAGTTTTACGTATTTAGTAATAATATAAACGTTTGCCCTTACGCAGTGCGGTTTTCATTTAGCTGTCCAATGTGGAAAGTAAAACATGCCTCCTGTTTAAATTCCATTCTCTGTTGAACTATGAACATGAGAAATATTGATCGATTGATCCGCGAAACGCGATTTCCCATCAAAGCGGCGCGCTCTCCGACCCTGAATCATAAACATAAGGTGCTGGAAGTCTTGAGCAACACGCGGACAAAGTGCTGGAGGAAGTCAGCAAATCAGGCAGCATCTATGGAGGGGAATAAACAGCCAAAACTCGAGATTCTGATTTATTTATCACGTGTACATCGAAACATAGAGTGAAATGTGCCAAGGGTCCCCGAGGATGTGGATAAATGCAAGCAGGTTTTTTCCGCGGAGGGTGGGTGAGACTGGAACTAGAAGTCATGGTTTAAGGGTGAAAGGTGAAATATTTAAGGAGGGGAATTTATTAACTCAGAGGGAGGTGTGGGTGTGGAACGAATTTCCCGCGAAAATGGGGAATGCGGGCTCGATTTCAACATTTAAGAGAAATTCGGATAGGTACGTGGATGGGAGGATATGCAAGGCTGTGCTCCGGATGCAGATCGATTGGATTATTCAGATTAATAGTTCGGTATGGACTGAATAGGCCGAGGCGGCTGTTTCGATGCTGTACTATTCTATCGCAATGACTCTATTGATGTGTTGGGGGCAGCCCACAAGTGTCGCCACATACAGGATTTCGGACCAAAACGTAGAATCTTTATTCCCCTCCGTAGATTCCGCCTGACTGGCTGAGTTTCTCCAACACTTTGTGTGTGAGGTATTTTTGCCCAACGGTGTCGAGGGACTCCCCGGTCCCGGGATAAGGGTCGGGAGCTGACCAAAGGCGGGTCGCCGAGAGAGGTTAGATTACAATGGATACCCATGACAATTTCCTGACGTTTAAGAATTAATCGGTTAAGAGACAATATTGAATTTAAGGAGGGAGAGGGAGGGAGAATTAATTAACTCGGCGAGAATTAGTTGGAATTAGGGACAAACATAATTAAACGAATGTGATTGTTGTTGCTGGTTTAACCTATTAGTTTGGGTTTTAAATAAGACCTCACATCGGGCAGGGTAATCCCGTCTGAGTAGGTGAGAACACAGTGAAACTCCAGGAGGTTGTCAGACAAGTTTTGGCTCAGTTCGAGACCAATTTACAGCGCAACAGAGCAAACGTTACCCACATATTTTCAGCAAAGATCAATACATGAGGCAAAATTAAGCGTGAGAGACAGCGGTAGGAGACTATTGACAAAGGGCGATTAGCGCCATGTGTGTGAAAGCAACGTGGATATTGAAAGCTTGCAGAAGAGAAAATTTAAAACAAACTCGGCATATAATATAAAAAGGCACAACACGCAAACTACAGCCACGTAATATAAAAGCAACGCGTAAAATTG
The DNA here is from genome assembly GCF_963921235.1 of Mobula hypostoma. Taxonomy (NCBI): domain Eukaryota; kingdom Metazoa; phylum Chordata; class Chondrichthyes; order Myliobatiformes; family Myliobatidae; genus Mobula; species Mobula hypostoma. The sequence goes on along the minus strand of NC_086097.1, from coordinate 29,130,677 downwards.
TTAACGACGGCATTACAACGGCTGTGGAAACAAAACGTAATTTCAGGCAGATAAAGGGGATTCTGTAATAGTAAAATCAGAAACAGCATCAGGGCACACACACACACAGTGCAAAAAGCGAGTAACAGTTCTTGGGTTCATTTCCCCTTCAGAAATCTGATGGCGGAGGGGAAGAAGTGTTGAGTGTCTGTCTTCAGGCCCCTGTACCTCCTCGCTGTAATAGTTAAATCAGAATCAGGTTTATTATCACTGATATATGTCGTGAAATGTATTACTTTTGTGGCAGCCGTGCAGAACAGTATATAGAAATACTGTAATTCATAATTAGAGAAAACGAACACTACGTAGAGCAAAAGGGAAGTAGCGGGGTAGTGCTCAGTGGTTCATGGGCCATAGAGAAATCTGATGGAAGAGGGGAAGAAATTGGCCATAAAACGTTGATCCTTTACCTTCTCCCCGGGAAGCGGGCATGTAATCACATTTTAGAATGAGTTGGAATTAGAGACAAATATAACGAAGCGAACGTGGCTGTTGTTGTTGGTATGTCTCATTAGTTCTCGGAATTCTCGGAAGAGAACCAAATAAATCAAATTATAATTTACAGCGTGCGGTTGAAAATGAACTAAATTTAATTCAAAGTGGCAAATTGATTTGGTAAACTTCTTAAATCTGCAATGGGGCTGTAATGGGGCCTGGATAGATTAAGTGAGCGGGATCTGATGGTTTCTAACCCAGGCCACTGGAAGAGTTTGAGTGAGGAGAATGCGGAGGGTCCGAATCTTTCAAAACCCTATTGATTTGAGAATCGCCCCGTTGAGTTGGAAATATTTCTAATGTCGTCGCTTTTTTTAAAAAAAAGAAGAAAAATGACCCGACAGAGTGTTTGAATAAATACCAACTGATCGAGGAGATTTGGTTAAGGATGAACATAAATTAATTCAGATAGCGTTTATTGACATCTGCACAAGTACGTGTGTACACAGGTGCAATGAAAAACTTACTTGCGGCAGCGTCGCAAGCACAGAGCATGAGAAACACAACATTCACAAGAAAATCATAAAAATTATACAAATAATGCTTTGTACAGTTTTGGTCTCCCTAAAAGGGACGTGGTTAAATCGGAAAGAGTACATTTACAAGAAAGTTACCGTGAATAAAGGGCCTTAGCTACAGAGAAAGGCTGGCAAGGCTGGGACGCAAAGCTAAGTTGGGCAGTCTTTCCCCCTGGGTAGGGGAGTCCAAAACTGGGGGGCATAGATTTAGGGTGACAGGGGAAAGATTTAAAAGGGACCTGAAGGACAACTTTCTCACGCAGAGGGTGGGGAGTGTTGGAACAAACTGCCAGAGGAAGTGGTTGAGGCAGGTATGATAGTATCATTTAAGAGGCACTTGAATAGCTACATGGAGGGGCGGCTCGCAGGGATATGGGCTGAACGCAAGAAATTGGAACTAGCTGAGTGGACAGTGTGGTCAGCATGAACTGGTTGGGCTGGAGGGCCTATATTACTATGACTCTAAAGAGCACAATTAGAACAACAATACTAAGTCCATTGTAGTGCAAAGTGGTCACAGTGTTGCTATAACAAGGCAGTGATTAGAGATGTGGAGATTGCTTCAAGAACCAGATGGTAGAAGGGAAGTAGATGCAGATGCCGGAAATCTGAAACAAAATCAGAACGTACTGAAGATACTCAGCAGGTCAGGCAGCATCCGAGGAGGGAAAATAGTTAACAAGAACAATGATCTGTCATAAAATCATAAAACCATAAGACCATAAGAAATTAGGTCATTCAGCACATCGAGTCTGCTCCAGCATTTGATCATGGCTGATTTACTTTCCCTTTCAATGCCATTGTCCCGATAACTTTGATGCCCTTACTAATCAGGATCGTACCAACCTCCACTTTAAATATACCCATGACCCAGCCTCCACAGCCATCTGTGGCAAAGAATTCCTTAGGTTTCAATGAGATCCCCCACCCCCAATATCCTAAACTCCAGTGAATACAGCCTCCCAGAGGCATCAATTTTTCTCAAGTATTAATTCTTTCATTCCAAGGATTATCGTAAACTTCCTCTTGAACCTCTCCAATGCTATGCTAGAAATGCAACCCAAAACTGCTCAGACTACTCCAAATACAGTCTGAACAATGCCCGATAAAAACTCAGCACTGCATCCTTTCTTTTATATTCTAATCCTCTCGAAGTGAATGCTAGCATTGCATTTGCCTTCCTTATTACCAACACAACTGGCAAGTTAACCTTTAGGGAATTCTGCACTAGGACTCCCAAGTCCCTTTGCACTTCCAATTTCTGATTTTGCTTCCCATTTAGAAAATAGACTACGCCTTAATTCCTTCTACCAAAGTGCATGACCATACAATTTCAGATACTGTATTCCATCTGCCACTTCTCTGCTCATTCTCCGAATCTGCCCAAGTCCTCCTGCGGACTCCCTGCTCAACACTAACTGCCCCACCACCTATCTTTGTATCATCTGTATAGTTAGCTACAAAGCCATCAATTCTATCATCCAAATCATTGACATATAATGTGAAAGGTAGTGGGCCCAATGCTTTAAAACTGGTTGACTGTTTAGATTGATGAGCAGAATGGTGCTTGATTAGAAACACAGGAGATCCTGCTGATGCTGGAAATCCAGAGTGACACACACAAGATACTGGAGGAACTCAGCAGGTCAGGCAGCATCTATGGAATGGAATAAACGGTTAGTGTTTCAGGCCAAGATGCTTCACGAGGAGTGGAGAGGGGGTGGGCCAGAATAAGATGGCGGGGGAAAGGGAAGGAGTTCAAGCTAGAAGATCACTGATGAGGAGAAGGTGGGTAGATGAAGGGGAGAAGGGATGAAGTGAGAAGCTGGGAGCCAATAGATGGAATAAGGGGCTGAAAAAGAAAGAATCTGATAGGAGAGGACAGTGGACCATGGAAGGAGGAGGGGCACCAGGGGAAGGGGATGGGTGGGTGAGGAGAAGAGAAGAGGTAAGAAGCAAGCCAGAGTGGGGAGTGGAAGGAGAGGGAAGTGGGAGTGGGATAATTCTCCCTCTCTTTCTCCCCTTCCCTCTTATTCCAGCTTCTTCCCTTTCCCACTCGGTAGCAGGGAGTAGGTATGTGAGCATCCCGCTGCTTAAATTCATCACCAGCACATTCTGTTCCGTGAAGAGTGCAGGGGCAAATGTGAGGTTGTGCTGGTGACTCATACCCTGACATCTGACCACCAGAAGTGGCCGTTTCGCCATGATTTCATGGCGCCCCGTCTTGGTGGATACGGCAATCTGATCTGAATAGACTCTGTGAGGAACACCCTTTGGTCTGCCTGCACATCGCTACACCGGCGGAGGAATGCTGCTGACAGGCACATTCCAGGCTGCAGGGGTTATGTGCTCGATGCAGCCACCGGTGGGGGAGGACCACAGTATGGGGTTCTTCTGCTACTGGAGAGGGAGGGGCCAGTTTAGGTGCGAAGCCCCTCAAGTATTGTAATAGTCTACCACCCCAGGGGCCACATGAGTGACAACAGTACTTTTGGCTTAAACAGTGTTTTTGAGCACTAAATAGAATGTTTAGAAATATAAGAATGAAAAGGCATTGTACAAATAAAGTCAAGGGAATGCACACCAGTCTTCATCGGGGGGTCAGCAGTGGAATGAGTGAGCATTTTCAAGTTTCTGGGTGTCACCTCCGAAGCTCTATCGTGGGCCCAATATATTGATGCAATTACAAAGAAGGCACATACTTCATTAGGAGTTTGAGGAGATTTGAGATGTCACCAAAAACTCTACCAAGTTTCTACAGATGTACCATGGAAAGTAATCCGACTGGTTTCATCACCAGCTGCTGTGGAGGGGCCACTGCACTGGATCAGAAAAGGCCACAGAGGGTTGTAAACTCAAAGTCCATCATGGGCACAACATGGAGGACATCTTCAAAAGCTGATGCCTCAGAAGGACCCCTGCCCTCAACATCATACCCTCTCCTCATTGTTACCATCAAGGAGAGTGGAAACACACACTCAGTGATTCAGGAACAGCTTCTTCCTCTCTGCCATATTTCTGAATGGACACTACCTCACTATTTTTTGCACAACTTACTTATTTTTTATATATATATTTCTAACTGTAATTTATAGTGTATTTTATGTATAGCATTGTACTGTTGCTGCAACACAGCAAATTTCATGACATATGTCATTGGTGATAAACCTGATTCTGATTCTGATTCTATTTTGGTTTTAAAACCAACCTGATTAGAGCAACACACAAAAAATCCTGCCTCCAGCAATTTTAGCCTGTTGTTTAATTTCAGCATCTGCAACCCTTCTTGTGTCTGATCCGACCGGAGGCTACGGCTTCACACTGTTCCTCTTCACTCTGACACATGCCTGGCTTTGCTCAGTTACTTTGTACTTTCATGAGGCAGAGCCCGAGGGGCGGAGCGAAGGATTGGGGCAGACATACGGCACAAGACAGGGACAGGCTCCTCGTCCCACTTTGACTGCACTGACCATGCCCAATGAAGCCCATCCCCTCTGCCCACACACGGTCCAGATCATGGATGGTCACATGTACCGAGATACAGTGAAAAGCTTGTCTTGCACATGCTTCATACAGATCAAATCATTACACAGTGCACTGAGGTAGAACAAGGTAAAACGATAACAGAATGCAGAATAAAGTGGAACAGCAACAGAGAAAGTGCAGAGCTGGCAACCAAGGTGCGAGGTTACAACTAGGAAGATTGGGAGGTCAAGAGTCTATGATATCATACTAGGAAACTATTTAATAGCCGTACAAGTATATTTGACATGCACATTCACAAAGCGTTCCATGTTTTTAGGGGCAGCATGATGGCGTAGTGGTTAGTATAAATGCTTTACCGTACAGGCTGTAAGACTGGGATTTAATTCCTGCCACTAGCTGTAAGGTTTATTCATTGTCCCATGATGCTTGGGTTTCCTCCGGGTGCTCTGGTTTCCTCCCACACTCCAAAGACATTCGGGTCAGGGTGTGCTATAAGTTCTGGATGTGCCATGTTGGTGCCTGAGGCATGGCGACACTTGCACGTTTCCCCCAGCACATCCACAGACTGTGTTGGTCATTGATACAAACAAAGTATTTCATGTTTCAATGTACCTACAGTATGACAAATGAAGCTAATTGTTAAATCTTTATAACAGTGGCATAGAAGCTGTACTTAAGCCTGGTGGTCCATGCTTTCAGGCTTTTGTATCTGCTGCCCGACGGGAAGAGAGGAAGAGAGAACAACTTCACATCCCCACATTACCTTCACGTTCGTGTGTCTGTCTAAATGCTTCTTGAAGGTCATTATCATATCTGCTTACAGCACCCCAGGACTGACTGCTGGAGGGATTCATGACTGGTGTCAGTGAAGTGGATGAGGAGCTAGCCTTACCTGGAAATGATGGTGATTTGTAGATCGGCTCGGGATTGTAGACACTTGATTAGATGTCAAAGTTCTCATGCCACGCTCTCCACTCACTACTGGTACAGGAGCCTCGAGTCCCGCACCGGGATCGGGAACGGTTATTACCCTTCAAACATCAGGCATCTGAACCAGCATAGATAACTTCACTCACCTCAACTCTGAACCAATTCTACAATCTATGGACTCACCTACAGCTCACATTCTCAGTATTATTTATTTATCTATCTACTTATTAATTTATTTGTTTTTGTATTTTCATAGATTACTTCTTTTGCACATTGGTTATTTGTCAGTCTCTGTGTGTAGATTTTCATTGATTCTGTTGTAGATCTTTTGTAGTTCTGCAGTGAATGCCCACAGAAAATGAATCTCAGGGTAGTATATGGTGACATATAAATACCTTGATAATGAATTTACTTTGAACTTTGATGTTTTAACTTTAAAATTCAAAATTAAAAGTGCATTTATTTATTATCAAATACGTATATGTTACCATACACTACTCTGAGATTCATTTCCTTGCAACATTTACAGGAAAAATAAAAACAATAGAATTTATGAAAAATTATACATCAACAAAGATCAATGTGCAACAGAAGACAAATTGTGCAAATTAAAAAATAATACTGAGAACATAAGATGCAAAGAGGCCTTGAAAGTGAATCTGAAGGTTGTAGAATCAGTTCAGAGTTGCGGAGAATGAAGTTATTCACGCCGGTTCAGGAGCCTGACGGTTGAGGTGTAATAACTGTTCGAGATCTGGTGAAGTGGGAGCTAAGGTTTGTTGTACCTCCTGCCAGTGAGGAGAGGGTATGTCCTGGATGGTGGGGGTCTATGATGATGGTCGATGTTAATCACAGTCAGATGTCTGCTGACTTACGTTGTGACATCACATTGTGGCTGTATACAATATCAGCTAGTCCTCACTTAGATTATCGTAGTCAGTTCTGGTCGCCCCCTTACAGGGAGGATTTGAGGCTCTGCAGAAGGTGTAGAAGAGATGCTGCCTGGATTAGAGGTGAGGTTGGACAAACCAGAATTGTTTTTTTTCTCTGTAGTGAAGGGTGACCTGACAGAACTTTATAGAATTATGAGAAGCGTGGACAGGGTAGACAGCCGGAATCTCTTTCCTAGGATAGATATGCCAAGCACTAGAGGACATGCATTTAAGGTGAGAGGGGCAAGTTGAAAAGAGATGTGCTGGGTAGGTTTTTTAGTTCAGAGTGCTGGGTGCCTGGAATGGACTGCCAGATGTAAAGATGCAAGCAATACACTGGTGGCATTTGAAAGGCTTTTCAAGAGATACGTGAATATGAAGGGAATGGGGGGATATGGATCATGTGCAGGCAGAAGAGATTTAATATATTTCAATTTTGTTATGAGTGGAAACACTGTGGGATGAAGAGCTGGTTCCTATGTTCTACGTTCTGCATTCTGAGATGGGCTATGTGACTTCCTTCTGGCTGTAGTTGCACAGAATCACAGATCAATTTCCCCCGGGATCAATGAAGTATGACTATGACTATGACATAATCAGGCCCTTCAGCCCAATCCCCATGCTGATCATGATTATTTGGTCCCGATCCCTCTAAATCTTTCCTACCCATTTCTCTGTCCAAGTGTTTTTAAAATACTGTTAACATACCTGCCTCAAACATTTACATCTTCTAATTTCAAAAGTAGACCTCATTCATAATAAAAATGTATATGTAATAGAATAAATAGTGCAAACTTTTACTCAACTACTTCCTCTGGCAGCTTGTTCCATATACTGACCGTCCCCTGGGTGAAGAGGTTACCCCCCAGGTTCCCATTAAAACCCACCACTTACCTTAAGCCTTTGCCCTCTGTGATCACCACTCATTCTCCTACGATCCAATGAAAACCATCCCAAACTGCTTAAGCCCTTGGTCAGGCTGCATCTGGAGTATTGCAAGCAGTTTTGGGCCCCTTTTCTAAGAAAGGGTTTGCTGTGCTTGGAAAGGATCCAGAGGACACAGCCTCAGAACAGAAGGACGTCCCTTTAGAACAGAGGTGAGGAGGAAATTCTTTAGCCTGGGGGTGACAAATCTGTGGAATTCATTGCCACTTACAGCTGTGGGAGCCAAGTCATTGGGTATATTTAAAATGAGGTTGATAGGTTTTTGGTTAGTAAGGGCGTCAAAAGTTACGGGGATATGGCAGGAGTATGGGTTGAGAGGGATGATATATCAGCCATGATGGAATAGCGCAGCAGGCCAAATAGCCTAATTCTTTCCCTATATTTTATGGTCTTAACATCTCTCTGTAAATCTGGCTTATCATCTGGTTTAACATCTCTCTGTAAACATGGCTTGCAGAGAGATCTGCACCAGCTGGAAGAATGGGCTGAGAAATGGCAGTTGGAATTTAATACAGAAAAGTGCGAGGTCTTGCACTTCTGTAGGACCAACCAGGGTAGGTCTTACACAGTGAATGGTAGAGCACTGAGGAGTGTGGTAGAACAAGGGGATCTGGGAATACAGGTCCATAATTCAGGCTTTTGGCACATTGGCCTTTATAACTCAACGTACTGAGGACAGAAGATGGGATGTTATACTGAAGTTGTAAAAGACATTGGTGAGGCCTAATCTGGGGTATTGTGCACAGTTTCGGTCACCTACCTACAGGAAAGATGTAAGCAAGGTTGAAAGAGTACAGAGAAAATTTTACAAGGATGTTGCCGGGTCTGAAGGACCTGAGTTATAAGGAATAGGTTAGGACTATGTTCTTTAGAACGTAGAAGATTGAGAGGAGATTTGATAGAGATATACAAAATTATGAGGAGGTATAGATAGGGTAAAGCAAGGAGGCTTTTTCCACTGAGGTTGGGTGAGACTACAACCAGAGGTCATAGTTAAGGGTGAAAGGTGAAATGTTTAATGGAAACATAAGGGGAAACTTCTTCACTCAGAGGGTGGTGAGAGAGTGGAACGAGCTGCCAGCACAAGTGGAGCATGCAAGCTCAATTTCAACGTTTAAGTGAAGTTTTGGATAATGTGGATGGTAGGGGTATGGAGGACTATGATCCCAGTGCAGGTCATTGGGAGAAGACAGTTTAAATGGTTTTTAGATGGGCTGAAGGGCCCGTTTCTGTGCTGTGACGCTATGACCCTCGAGTCCCGGTGAACTAATAGAATGTTTCTCTCTTTCTGTGACTCAGTTCTACAGCGCGCTGACGTTTGCTTTCTCTTTGGCAGGGTTGGAAGGGGCGACCTCAGCCTACCTCTCCCCTATGGCCCCCCAGGTGTTGCCCTACGTGAGCCTGGGCGCCCTGTCCCGCACTGACCTCCAGCTACTGAACCAGCTTCACTGCCGGAGGAAACGCCGCCACAGGACCATCTTCACGGACGAGCAGCTGGAAGCCTTGGAGAACCTCTTCCAGGAAACCAAGTACCCAGATGTGGGCACCAGAGAACAGCTAGCTCGGAGGGTTCACCTCCGTGAGGAGAAGGTGGAGGTAAACCAAACAAAAAGACATTGCGCGCACCACAGAGAGATTCAGCTCAGAGAAAGGCTCTTCATCCCATTGAGTCTTTACTGACTATCAATAAATGGAACAGCCTCAGGATAAAGGGACATCCTTTTACAACAGAGATGAGGAGGAATTTCTTTAGCCACAGGGTTGTTTATCTATAGAATTCATTACCACAGACGGCTGTGGAGGACAAATCATTGGGTACATTTAAAGCAGAGATTGATAGGTTCTTGATGAATAAGGTTGTAGGGAGAAAGCAGAAGAATGGGGTTGAAAGGGATAATAAATCAGCCCTGATGGAATGGTGGAGCAAGCTTGATGGTACAAAATGACCTGATTCTGCCCCTATGTCTTATGGACTAATGGTAAAGAGTAACGGTAATGTGGGTCAATGTATGAGGAGTGTTTGATGGCTCGGGGCTTATACTCACTGGAGTTTAGAAGAATGAGGGGGAGATCTCAGTGAAATTTACCAAATATTGAAAGGCATAGAGAGAGTGGACATGGAGGGAATGTTTCCGATAGTGGGTGAGTCAAAGACCAGAAGGTACAGCCTTCAGAACAGTATAGAAGGAAGTTACTTTAGGACAGAAACACAGAGGGTGGTGAATCTGTGGAATTCATTGCCACAGACGGCTGTGGAGACCAAGTCACTGGGTATATTTAAAGTGGAGCTTGATAGGTTCTTGATGAATAAGGGTGTCAAAAGTTATGTGGAGGAGGCAAGAGAATGGAGTTGATGGAATGATGGAGAAGATTCGATGGGCCAAATGGCCTAATTCTGCTCCCAAATCCAATGGTTTCATCAGCCGCACAGAATATTCTAAAGTGACCAATGGCCTACTTTCAAAGTATGCTCACTGCTTTCAAGCAGGGAGTGTCTGCTATCAGCGAGAGTCCACAGATCAGACAATACAACACAAAGGTCATCACACACAAGCTGCTGAAGGAGCTTAACGTGTCAGGCAGCATCCATGGAGGGAAATAAACAGTCAAAACGTTTTGGGCTGAGAAAGGAAGGGGGGCAGAAGCCACAATGAGAAGGTGGGGGGGGGGCGGGGAGAGGATGGAGCAGAAGCTGGCAAGTGATAGGTGAGACCAGGTGAGGGAGGAGGTGGGGAGGTGGGTGGGTGGAGGAGGGGTGATGAAGTAAGAAGCTGGGAGGGGATAGGGGAAAAGGTAAAGGGATGAGGAAGAGGGAATCTGATAGGAGAGGGCATTGGATGATGGAAAAAAAGGAAGGAGGAAGATATCAGGGAGGTGAGGGGGAGAAAAGGGTTGAGAAGGCACTAACTTCTGGTATCCAAACCCCTTAGTGTTCCTTACTTCCTCCCCTTTGTTTTCCTTCATTCCTGAGGCCCTTTGATTAGAGGGTATGAGGGTCTGAGAGGGTATGAGCTATTAGGGAGAGATTGGATAGACTTAGGTTGTTTTCTCTGGAGTATTAGAGACTGATGGGAGACCTGATGGAAGTTTTATAAAATTATTTTATTTTATTTAGTGACTGAGCACTGTAATAGGCCCTTCCACCTCTGTGACCAGTTAAGCTACCATCCTGTACATCTTTGGAATGTGGGAGGAAACACGGTCACAGGGAAAACGTACAGGTTCTTTACAGCCAGTGGTGGTAAATGAACCCGGGTCACCAGCACTGTAATAGTGGTATGCTAACATCTACACTACCGACCCGTCCTAAGTTGTTATGAGAGGCATAGACTAGAGTACATGCATCGAAGGTGAGAGGGAAGAAATTTAAAGTAGATATGATAGTGGCATTAAAGCGGCTGTTAGATGAATAAGTATGCAGAGAATGGAAGGATATGGATTAGTTTAAGACAGCATTGTGTTTGGCACAGACATTGCAGTCCGAAGGGCCTGTTGCTGGGCTCTAGTGTTCTATGTTCTGTGTCCTATACAGTGGCAAGGTAGTGTGGTGGTTGGCACCAGCCGTAAGATTGGGGTTCAATTCCTGCCGCTGTCTCGAAGGATTTTGTACATTCTCCCCATGAAAGCGTGGGTTTCCTCTTGGTTCTCTGGTTTCCCCCCACATTCCAAAGATGTTCTATTTAGGAATAGAATGCAATGTCTGTGCCGGAAACATGGTGGCACTTGGGGGCTGAATACTTCTGGGAGGGGAAGCTCCTGCACCCTCTCCAGCTTCTCTGTAATGGGGCGGCCAGAACTACAAACAATAAATCATTCCAAACTCGTGGGCATGCTCTGTTCCAGCCCAGTGCTCAACTCTCTTTTCCCAGTACGCAAGAGAATCATTCGGACACCACGGGCTGTGCTGTGGTTTAGAAGTCCGGGCTGTAAGGGTGCATTAGAGAACATTCACCTCTTCAGCCTCAGAAAGGGGCAACTGAAAGATGATATCAAACTAAAAATGTCAAAAATTCGAGACCTAGCTCAATAATCTCTACTCCATATAAAGGGGCACCATCTCATGGAACGGACTACTGGATAGAGTCAGGAAGGTTAAAAGCCATACTTTGTTAACACTTTAGAGAAAAAGTCATCATAGAGTTGTTGGGGTGGAGGGACTGTATCTGTCTTGAATTTCTCTGTGACAGTGTAACTGTAAAATAGTCTGTACTGGTGATGATCCTGTGATCTAGTACGATAATGTTGACTCTTGATCTCACTATTCACCTCGATAAGATCTTGCACCTTGTTGCTTACCTGAACTGCACTTTTCTCTGGAACTGTTACACTTTATTTTGCATTTGTTATTGTTTTACCTCGTTCTACCTCAATGCAAGGTAATGATTTGATCTGTAGGAACAGTTTGCAGGACAAGCTTTTCACTATAATAATACCAATACTAATATCCACCTGCAAAGCCCTGTAGGAACTCGGCATCTATGGAGGGAATTGAACAGACAATGCTTTGGGCTGAGACCCTTCATCAGGACCGGAAAGGAAGGGGGCAGAAGCCAGAATGAGAAGGTGGGGGAGGAAGGGGAAGGAGTACAAGCTGGCAGGTGATAGGTGAGACCAGGTGAGGGGGAAAGGTGGGTGGGTTGGGGAGGGGTTTGAAGTAAGAAGCTGGAAGGTGGTAAGTGGAAGAGGTAAAGAGCTGAAGAAGAAGGAATCCAACAGGAGAAGGCAATGCAGCATTTTCTTAACTCACCTCTCCTCCACCAGCACCCACCTTCCCCCTCACCCAGCTCGAGAATGCGCTGGAGGCAGACTGCGAGTGCAGCCATGCTTCCGGTGCCAACACAGCATGCTCACAACTCACTAACCCCAACCCGTACGTCTTTGGAATGTGGGAAGAAACTGGAGCACCAGGAGCAAACCCACGCAGAACATACACACTCCTTAGAGACAAGGGCAGGAATTGAAACCCAATCGCTGACACTGTTAGCACTGTGCTGCCTTGCCATCCTTTATTAATCTACATGACAGCCTGTGCATAAACCGTCCAGCCAAACTTGCTTATGGAACAAATACTGTTGTACTTCAGAGATGAAATGGGACTGAGACTCAACTCCAAATCAGTTCCATTCCTCCTTTTTTTGATTCAGGTCTTCCAGATGTTTTAGTGAGCTGCATCTTGAGTGTTGTGTGAGACAAGAGACAAGCAGTAACTCAAGGGGTTAGCCTGGACATTATTTTTATGTGCTGTCAAATACTATGCACAGATTGTTCTCAGGCAGCTCCTGTACAGTGGAGTAATTAATAATCCCAGGAATATTTTTGACATACAACTAGATGTGATCAGAATTTGGGACCAGTTCAAAAATAACCGGGAGTATTTGGTTCATGAAAGTTAACTATATTGTATGTGGGCCAGCATCTCCCTCATTCAATATTTGAAGGTCTCCTAAGTTGTAGTCACCAGTGTGATACAGGAACTAGGCAGTCCATTTGTACTGTATGTTAACAGTGAACAGATGATTTGCCGACCGAACTAGAATTGGACCCTGGAGAGAAAATCTGTCTTCTCTGCAATAGTCCCTTGGCCACAGAGGGACTTGGAAAACCTGGACACCAGAAGTTCTGCAGATGCAGGAAATCTTGAGCAACACACACAAAACGCTGGAGGAACTCAGAGAAAGGGAGCAGAAACCAGAATAAGAAGGCAGGGGGAGGAGATCAGGATTTTGTTGGAATGGCAATCCCTGGCTCAAGCAGCAGTGATGGATGAGTGACTGAGGATTGTTGGGACGGCTAGGCACCACAGTCCATTTACATCCACACAATGCCAGGACACGGTTCCTACTACACACACAAATAACTCACAGACAAACAGGATCTCTGCGGGGGTCGATGGGTTGAACTTACTTGAGCTCTGGAGGAAGCAGAGGCTCTGATGTGCTTTCTTGCTTGACCACATTGACGCCACTGCCAAGAGACCTCACCAGTGCCTCCACGTCCTCAGAAGGCTCGACATATTCTCTGTTGATCCTCACCAGTTTTCACAGATCCACCCATGACCACCAGAAACTGTAGAGTTGGGACACGACGCCACACACCACAGAAAGCAGCCTCCCCTCTGTGGGCTCTGCAGCCTCGGTAAAACAGCCAGCATCATCAAAGACCCACCCACCCAGGCATTCTCTCTTCTCCCCTCTCCCACTGGGCAGAAAATACAAAAACTTGTAACATATACCACCAGGACAGCTTCAATCTCATTGTTATAAGGCTCCTACAATTAAGATGATTGATTAATCTACCTCACTGTGGCCCTTGCACCATACAGTCTGCCTGCACTGCACTCTTCCTGTAACTGTAACACTTTATTAAAGTCATAGAGTACCACAGCACAGAAACAGGCCCTTTGGCTGGCTTGGCCTTCTGTCTAGTCCCATCTATCTGCATCCAGACCATATCCGTCCATATCCCTCCCATCCATGTACCTCCCCAAATTTCTCTGAAATATTAATATTGAACCCTCATTCAGAACCCTTGTTCCACACTCACACTGCCCTCTGAGTGAAGTTCCCCCTCAGGGTCCCCTTTAACATCTCACCTTTCACCCAAACCTATGACTTCTAGTGTGGTTTCACTGGGTCTGAGGGGAAAAAGCCAGCTTCATTTACCATACCTTTTCATTCATTCATTACTAGCCGTGTCATATGACATGGGCGGTCAAGGTTTTCACCATAGTCGTCCTTGGCAAATTTTTCTACAGAAGTGGTTTGCCATTGCCTTCTTCTGGGCAGTGTCTTTACAAGACGGGTGACCCCAGCCATTATCAATACTCTTCAGAGACTGTCTGCCTGGTGTCAGCGGTCACGTAATCAGGACCTGTGATTTGCACTGGCTGCTCATACAACCATCCACCGTCTGCTCTAATAGCTTCACGTGACCTTGATTGGGGGTTAAGCAGGTTTTACACCTTGTCCAAGGTTAGTGGAGGGAAGGAGCACCTTACAACTCCTTTGGTAGAGACAGATCTTCACCCCCCCACCCTGACCCTATCTGTACCCCCTCATAATTCTGCATTCTGTTGTTGCTTTTCCCTTTGTACTACCTTGATATACTTATGTTGGAGTGATCGAAATGGATGGCCCGCAATGCAAAGTATTTCACTGTACCTTGTTACATATGACAGTAAAAAACCATGTGTACAGTCAACAGCTTCCTGCACTGGTGACGAGACCTCAGTGGCAACAGGGTATTCATTAGTCTGACAGCCTGAGGGAAGAAGCAGTCTTAGTCCCGATGTTTCTGTACCTCCTTCCTGATGGTAGTGGGTCAAAGAGATTGTGGGATGGGTGGTAGGGATTCTCAACAATACCGTGAGCTCTTCATCTGCAAGTCCCAGTAAATGTCACAAACAGGGGGAAGGGAGACCCCAGTGATCCTCTCAGGGGAACCTTGCACACTTCAGTCTCCTCTGAAAGTGTAGTCGCTGCTGTGCCTTCTTGACTAGTGAGGAGATGTTGTCAGTCCTTTACGTGCATACCAAGGAATTTTGTGATCTTCACTCTCCCTATGGCAGAGCCATCGACCTGCAATGGACAGCGGTCGACCTGCATCTTCCTGAAGTCCACAATCATCTCTTTCGTCTTGTCCACACTGAGACTCAGGTTGTTGTCCTCACACCATTTGACCAGCCTCTCTACCTCCTCCCTGTACGCCAACCGATCATTGTTGCTGATGAGGCCAAGCACTGTTGTATTGTCAGTGAACTTGACGCAGTGCAGTTGTGAGTCAACAGCGGGAACAGCAGTGGGGTGAGCACACATCCCGGGGGGGGGGGGTGGCGTGCTCAACATGATCAGGGGTGGCACTGTAGCATAGCGTTGAGCAAAACTTTACAGCACCAGCAACACACTTTCAATCCCCACTGCTGTCTGTAAGGAGTTTATACGTTCTATCCGTGACCATGTAGGTTTCCTCTGGGTGCTCTGGTTTCCTCCCACATTCCAAAGACGTGTAGGTTAGTAGGTTAATTGGTCACATGGGAGCAGTTGGACAGCTCAACCTTGTTAATATGCTGCATCTCTAAATAAAAATAATATAAATAAATCAAATTAAATATTATGACAGGCTGCCTAGGTCTCTTTCCATCAGTCTGAAGTCTATGTGTAAAGTTTAAATCCTCTTAGTAAGATAACAATTTGAATTTGTTTGTAAAGACCCCTCCTCTCTCACAGAGCCTCCTTAACTCTGGAATTCTGTGTGCTCAGATTGATTTGTTTATGAAAAATAAATTTACTTTTCTTTCAAATGAACTGTGCAAGGAAATAATCTCATCTCACCTGGGAAATAGGTTTAATCTTGCCCCTTCTGACATCCCTATATAGCCTACAACTGGTAAAGACATTCACCACCTGTGGTGAACCTGTACGTGTATTGTTGTCCGCCAATGTTTGTCTGGCTCAAATACTTCTACACTTAGTCTACTTTCCTCGCTCCTTTCTCTGAAGAAGGCACTAGCCTCCCCACCATTGAGGACATCTTCAAAAGGTGTGGCCTCAGGAAGGCAGCATCCATCATGAAGTATCTTCACCATCCAGGACATGCCCTTTTCTCATTATTACCATTAGGGAGGAGCTACAAGAGCCTTTACACTCAATGTTCTCCTCTACATTCAGATTTCTGAATGGTCATGAACTTATGAATGTTACCTTACCATTTTGTTTCTCTTTTTGCCCCATTAATTTGTTTATTATATTTCTTATTGTAACTCATATAGTAATTTTTAAATATTGCACTGTACTACTGCTGCAGAACAACAAATTTCACGAGATATGTCAGTGATAATAAACCTGATTCTGATTCTAATGACTATCATTGCTCCCTGTGCTTGGAGCATTTGCTGAAGTTGCCTCCTTCCCTATTTTGGCCAAAAAGAACTACAGTCTACAAATTAGTGAATTTTAATTAATCAAGAACAGTGGAAGTAAACATACCAACAGTCTTTGTCCTTGCCATGAGGCTGAAGGAATGGAGGCTGCCATTTTGTAAAGCTGCTCTGCATCCTCCATTTTGTGAACTGGCTTTGCTTGGCTGAATCAGTGTTTAAAGTAGAGACAATGATGCTCCGGGTAACCTGCTGGACTAGAGATAATTTCCAAATAAGAGGTTATTTGTGAGGTGTTCTTTGATATGATATAACATGCGGGTTTGTGAATGGTGGGGCCTGTGTCTTTCCTGAGTGATTTGAGCTGGTTACTGGTTTGCTAACTGACTTAGAACAAAGAGCAAGAGTTATCAGTTGTCACTTGTGGAAGAGGGCAATAAATGGATGCTGACTTGGACCCACGCCAGTAAGAGGGTGGTATAGCTGACCCACAGCCAGCGAGACTGAAATGTGACATTTGAACTGGTAAGGATAATAAAAGCAGAGGCTTTGAATGCAAAGAAGTGACAACTCTCCAGAGACTAACCATCGCAGTTTGAAGTACCCCACAGACATATGGAGATTGGATCAGGACCATGAGGAACACATGCCCAACACAGACTCCTTTTCTGGGTATTACCTTTTCTATTCTTTGACTGTTCATAGAGGGTCAGAGAAACTCAGTAGATGTATACTCAGGTATTCAGTTGTGTCAATTCACGTGGTTGTGAACTGAGTTAATAAAGGTACTTGTCTGTAATTACAGATTCTCTCTTTACCTAACTGATCATTATTACAAAGTAAGCCTTGTAACACTTTTTTAAAGAGTGAAGAAACGTTTGCAATTTTCCAGTCCTCCTGAGCAATTCCAGAATCTACTGATTCATTAAAGATCATTACCAATGCCGCCACAATTTCTTCAGCTACCTCTTTCAGAACCCTAGGGTATAGTCCATCTGGTCCACGTGACTATCTAGTTTCAAACCTTTCAACCTCCTAAGCACCTTCTTCTTAGTAATAGCACCAACACTCACTTCTGCCCCCTGACACTCTTGAAAATCCCTAGCTCTTCATAAAACATGCTCTCTAATCCAGGCAAAATCCTGGCAAATCTCTGTACCCTCTCTAAATCTTTCACATCCTTCCTATAATGAGGTGACCAGAACTGAACACAATACTCCAAGAGTGGTCTAACCAGAGCTTTGTGGAGCTGCAACGTTACCTCACGGCTCTTGTACTCAATCTTCCAACTATTGAATGCCTAAACACCACACACCTTTTTAACCACCCTGTCAACTTGCACGGCAACTTTGAAAGATCTATGGATGTGGATCCCAAAGGTCCCTTTGAGTCTCCACTGGAATTGGCAATTCTCTACTGAGAAATAAAGATGTGGTGAGCCACTTCAAGCCACTGCATGTCTGCTTTATGCTGTTATTGTTTTACCTGATACTATTTCTGTATTTAAATTTTATGTATTTAGAGAGACAGCTTGGTAACAGGCTGCCCAATGGGACTGTGCCACCCAGTTGTACCCGTGTGATCAGCTAATCTACCAGAGCAGTGCGTCTTTGGAATGTGAGAGGAGATCGGAGCAGCTGGTGGAAACTCACTCCTTACAGAGAGTGTCGGGATTGAAATCCGCTGGCACTGTAACGGCATTACGCTAACCTCCTTGCTACAGTGCCACCCAACCCAATGCACCATAACAGTCAATTATTCTGTTCTGCTGGTATACAAGGCAAGGTTTTCACTGTACCCCGATATACGTGAGAACAGAAAAGTACAGCACAGTACAGGCCCTTCGGCCCACATTGTTGTGCTGACCTTTTAACCTAATCTAAAATCAATATGATCTATGACTCTTGTGATCTATGGTCTTTACGATCTAAATGTGCTTATTTTCCTGCCACAACCACTTCTTCTGGCAGCTCGATCCATATACTCACCACCGCCTATGTCAAGAATTGGCCCCTCGGGTTCCCTTTAAATCTCTCCCCTCTCACCTTAAGCCTATGCCCTCCAGTTTTTGGTTCTCTTTTCCTGGGGCATGTACATGGGATAGGAAAGGTTTAGAGCAGGGGATTCTCAGCCTTTTTATGCCATGGACCTCTACCATTAACCGAGGGGTCTGTGGATGCCAGGTTGGGAAGCCAGGTCTAGAGGGATATGGGCCACATGGAAGCAGATGGGAGTAGTTCAGGTAGGCAACTTGGTCACCATGGTGAGATGGGCCGAAGGGCCTGTTTTCATGCTGTATAACTCATTGACACTGTGAGTTAATTCAGTAGCTGAATATTTAGCCATATGGGTTCTTACGACAATTTGATCATTTTTGGGAACAAATTGCTGCATTTAATTCTCACTTTCCTCCACCCAAATTCCAGTTTATTAACGGAATTAAAATTTCACAATTCCCCTGAGTGGAATTAAACTCAGGTCTTAAGATCAGGAGTCCAAGTGCCACCTTTCTGCTTTGAAGCCATCTCCCACTGATCCCCATTGGACACAGCAATAAGACTACATTGGTTGCAAGTCTCAGCCACGACAGGGGTTGGTCAAGGTCCTCCCTGAACATAAAATAATTAAAGATGACCTTTATTTGTCACACGTACATGGGAATATACAGTGAAATGGATTGTTTGTGTTAACAAGCAACAGAGTCTGATGCTGTGCTGGGGGCAGCCCACAAGAGTCACCATGCTTCCAGCACCAACACAGCACGTCCACAACTCACTAATCCTGACCTGTACACCTTTGGAATGTAGGAGGAAACCAGAGCACTTGGAGGAAACTCCGCTGTCACAGGGAGAATGTAGAAACTCCTTACAGACAGCAGAGGGAATTGAACTCTGAACGGTGATTATTGGAGCTGGGAAATGTTGTGTTAAACTGCAACACCACCATGGCCGCCGTCACGTAGAACATAGGACAGTACATCACAAGACCAGGCCCTTCGGACCACAATGTCGTGCTGAACACAATGCCGAATTAAACCAAATCTCTTCTGCCTGCACATGATCCATATCCTCCATTTCCTGCATGTTCGTGCATCTGTCTAACACTCTTTATCTACTTTTCCTCCGGCAGCTCATTCCTGGAACCAACCTCTTGCTGCACAGAAAACTTGTCCTGCACATCTTCTTTAAATTTACTCCTTCTCACCAAAAATGCATGCCCTCTAGTACGACAGTTCTACCCCAGGAGACAGAATCTGACTGTCCACCTACGCCTCTTAGAAACTTCTGTCAGGTCTCTGTGGAATTCTCTGCCACAGCAAACTGTTGAGGCCAGTTCATTAGCTATGTTTAAAAGGAAGTTAGATATGGCCCTTGTGGCTACAGGGGTCAGGGGGTATGGAGGGAAGGCTGGGTTCTGAGTTGGATGATCAGCCATGATCATAATAAATGGCGGTGCAGGCTCGAAGGGCCGAATGGCCTACTCCTGCACCTATTTTCTATGTTTCTATGTTTCTATGTCTCTCCAATGTTCCAGAGAAAACAAGCAAAGTTTATCCAACCTCACACCCTTTCAAATCCAATAAGCATCCTGGTGAACCCTTCAGCACCATCTCCAAATTCTCCATATCCTTCCCGGAATTGGACTGACCAGATCTGTCTGCAGGCTGGGTGGAAACAAGTTGGAAATATTTGTCATAAATTTAGAACAGAGACTAATAAATTCAGTGGGGTATTTGGATAAAAATACTTTACCAGGAGAGTGATTCAAAGTGGAGCTTTGAATTGTTTAAACAGTTAGTGTAGATTCGATTAGGGAGAGGTTTGGTAAGCTATGAAAGAGAAAGACAGGGAGGGGAGTTTAGCGTCTTTTTCCCAGGGTGGTAATGTCAAATAATAGAGGATGTAGGTTTAAGATGAGAAAGGGAAAGTTTAAAGGAGATTTAGAAGACAATTATTTTTACACAGAGAGTGGTAGGTCCAGCCAAGGATAGTCATAGAGGTTTAGAGGTATACAGCATGGAATTAGGCCTTCTGCCCAACTGGTCCTTGCCAATAATATTCCCATCTAAGCCAATCCCATTTGTCCATGTCCCTCTGAACCAAAGGTTCCCAACCTGGGGTGCACGGACCCTTTGGTTAATGGTAGGGGTCCATGGTATAAAAAAAGATAGGGAACCACTGCTCTAAACCTTTCCCATCCACGTACCTGTCCAAGTAACTTTACAGTGTTGTTAATGTGGCTGCCCCAACCACTTCCTCTGGCAGCTTGGACAATATATTGAACACCCTCAGTTTCCTATTAAAGCTCGCCCCTCTCACCTTAGACCACTGACGTTTAAAGAACAGTGGTTCTGATACGCATTAGGGTCGGTTTATTATTGTCACATGTACCGAGATACTGAAAAGTTTTTGTCTTGCCTGCTGCCATCCATAGAGATCATTCCATACACAATCATAGAACATTATACCACAGCAACAGGCACTTTGCCCATTCTAGTCCATGCTGAACGATTACTCTGCCTAGTCCGATCAACCTGCACCCCAACCCCTTCCACACCCCTCCCATCCATGTGCATATTCAAATTTCTGGTAAGTGTTGAAATCACAATTACATCGTTGCGGTGAAAAGAATGCGTAATGCAGACTATAGTGTTGTGGTTACAGTGAAGTTCAGTACAAGAAGACAAATAGAGTGCAAGGGTCATGTTGAGGTGGGCTGGAAGATCAAAAATTCATCCTTTAGCGTATGAGAGGTCCGTTCAAAAGTCTGATAACGGCAGGATATGAGCTGTCTTTGAGCCTGGTGGGACATGCTTTCAGGTTTTTGTAGCTTCTGCACGATGGGAGAGGGGAGAAGAGAGAATGACTGGGGTGTCTGGGGTCTTTGATTAGGCTGGCTGTTTTTCTGAGGCAGTGAGAAGTATAGACAGAGTCATGAACATTGACTTCTCTAACTTCCGTTAATGCCCCACCTCCCCTTCGTACCCCATCCCTTATTTAATTATTTTTCTTTCCCTTCTTTTTCTTTCTTTTTTCTCCCTCTGTCCCTCTAACTATAACTCCTTGCCCATCCTCTAGGTTTTCCCCCCCTCCCCCTTTCTTTCTCCCTTAGGCCTCCTGTCCCATGATCCTCTCCCTTCTTCAGCCTCGTATCCCTTTTGCCAATCAACTTTCCAGCTCTTGGCTCCATCCCTCCCCCTCCTGTCTTCTCCTATCATTTCAGATCTCCCCCTCCCCCTCCCACTTTCAAATCTCTTACCATCTCTTCTTTCAGTTAGTCCTGACGAAGGGTCTCAGCCCGAAACGTCGACTGTACCTCTTCCTAGAGATGCTGCCTGGCCTGCTGCGTTCCACCAGCATTTTTTGTGTGTGTTCCACGGAGAAGAGGCTGGTTTCCGTGACGTGCTGAGTTGTGTCCACAACTCTCTGCAGTTTCTTGCAGAGCAGCTGCACACCAAGCTGTGAAGCATCGGAACAGAATACTCTCTGTGATGTATCCGTAAAAATCAGTGAGAATTATCCTTGGACATGCCAAATTTCCTTGAGGAAGTAAGGACATCAATATGCTTTTAGAGCTGTAGGTCTGCCCATTGTAAGTGTGATCATGAAGCTGCTGTAACCAACACACCCAAAATACTGGAGGAACTCAGCAGGTCAGGCAGCGTCTATGGAGAGAATAAACAGTCAATGTTTTGGGCTGAGACCCTTCATCAGGACTGAAGCTTGTCAGCCCAAATCATCAACATTTATTCCCTCCATAGGTGCTACCTGACCTGATGAGTTTCTCCAGCATTTTGTGTGGGTTGCTCAAGTTTTCCAGCATCTGCAGAATCTCTTGTGTTTATAAGGTGCTGTAACCCTTTGAACACATGTCCCTGTTAATGTCATTTATCCAGTGGGTCCAGTTTATCCACTGTTCGAAGCAAGGATCCCATTAACTGTGATTTCTGTAACAGTTACAGTGCATTGTAAAAGTATTCAACCCCCAACCCTTTGTTCACATAAATGAGTACTACAACCAGGGGTTTTGATCAATTTAACTGACAATTTTTACTTGTGAATCACATGTTCCTTTTTTTACACAGTAGAGCCCAAAAAAACAGGGAAATTTGTAAAGCATGAAAAACTAAAAAATTCAAAAACTGGAATGTTTGCACTTCAAAAGTGTTCGTCCCCCTTTGCCCAGTGCTTAGTTGAACCACCTCTGACAGATATTACAGCAAGTAGACTTTATGGATGAGTCTCTTTCAGCTCTGCACAATGTGATGCAGCAAGATTTGCCCATTCCTCCTTGCAAAATTAGTCAAACTGCGCCAGGTTAGTTGGGGAGTGGTGGTGCACAGCAATCTTGAGGTCTTGCCAGAGATGTTCAATCGGGTGAAGGTCAAGAGTCTGACTAGGCCACTCAAGGACATCGATTTTCTTCATTTGAAGCTATTCCATGGTTGCTCTGGCAGTGTGTTTTAGGTCGTTATCCTGCTGAAAGACAAATTTCCTCACCAGTTTAAGTTTTCTGGCAGAGGCTAGCAGATTTTTATCTAGGATCTGTCTGTATTTAGTAGCAGTCATCTTCCCATCAATCCTGACCAGACTTCCAGTACCTTTTGCTGAAAAGCATCTCCACAGCATGATGCTACCTCCGCCATACTTTACAGTGGGGATGGTGTTAACTGGCAGGTGTGCAGTATTAGATTTGCACCACATATGTTGCTAGTGTTGAGACCAAGAAGTTCTACCTTGGTCTCATCCAACCACAAGACCTTCTTCAACATCTTTACAGTATCTTCTAAGTGCCGTTTTGCAAAGCCTCTATGGGCAAGGATATGCTTTTCCTTTAGCCAGGGTTCTTCCTTGCCACTGTCCCACAAGAGGAGGAAACCAGAAGTCCATGAGCCAGTCCTCAATCAGAGGATCAGAGGTGGAGAGGGTCAGAAACCTTAAATTCCCGTGTGTTATCATTTTGGAAGACCTGTCCAGCATTTAAGTGCAATTATGAAGAAAGCACGGTAGTGCCTCTACTTCCTTACGAGTCAGCATGACAGCTAAAATCTTGACAAATTTCTATGGAGGTGTGGTGGAGATATTTATTGACTGCCCGGATCACAGCCTGGTATGGAAATACCAATACTCCTGAATGGAAAATCCTACAAAAAGTAGAGGATACAGCCCAGTCCATCACAGGCAAAGCCCTCTCAACCACTGAGCACATCTACATGAAGTGTAGTTGCAGGAAAGCAGCATCCATCATCAGGGACCCCCACCTCCCCAGACATGCTCTCTTCTCACTGCTGCCATCGGGAGGAAGGTACTTGAGCCTCAGGACTCACACCACCAGATTCAGGAATAGTTATTACCCTCAACCAGCAGGCTCTTGAACCAAAGGGGATAACTTCACTGAACTGTTCCCACAACCTACGGATTCACTTCCAAGAAATCTTCATTGCATGCTCTCAATATTTATTTATTTATTACTATTTTTCTTTCTTTATGTTTTTGCACGGTTTGTGTCTTTTACACACTGGTTCAACACCAGAGTTGGTGTGGTCTTTCACTGATTCTATTATCGTTATTACTCTATTATGGATTTATTGTGTATGCCTGCAAAATAATCTCAGGGTTGTATTTGGTGACATATATGTACATTGATAGTAAGTTTACTTTGAACTTTTAACTTTGAAGTACATTTTTTGTGAAAGGCCTGAGAGATTCTGGAGCCATGGACTCATCTCCAGTTGCAGCCACTAGCTTCTGCAGGTCACTCAGAGTGACTTGGCATCACAGTGGCCTCCCTCACGAGTGCCATTCTTCTCCAGTGACTAAGTTTAGACAGGCAGCCTGATCCAAACAGTGTGGCTGTGGCTTCATTTCCTTTCACTTTTTCATGATGGACTGCACTGAGCTCCAATGTATGTTCAGTGCCGTTGAGATGAACCCTTCCCCAGATTTGTGCTTCTCTACTCTCATTTCCCTGACTCGTCTTCATTTTAGTTTAGTCTGTTGAACCATACTGTCGGACCTTACACAGAGAGAGGGATATTTATTCTTATGAATTCATTTAAAAAAGGTGATCCTCCAATTTTCGACATCAACAAATTGAGTGAGTTGGTAAGATAATAGTATATTGCACCTGAGGAAAGTTAGTGTAGTAATTACAAAGTGGATGATACTTTTTTTAGCCTCATAATTCTGGTTTTAAATTTTTTAGTAAATTGTTGACAGGTTTTGGAATTTTTTTTGACATGATGCATCATGTTTTGTAGATTTGCTTGAAAAATCCTACTTCAATATATTTTAAATTTAGAAAATAAGGCAGTAAAATGTGAACCCAAGGAAATCTGCAGATACTGGAAGTTCAAGCAACACACATAAAAAATGCTGGTGAACGCAGCGGGCCAGGCAGCATCTATAGGAAGAGGTACAGTCGACGTTTCGGGTCGAGACCCTTCGTCAGGACTAACTGAAGGAAGAGCTAGTAAGAGATTTGAAAGTGGGAGGGGGAGGGGGAGATCCAAAATGATAGCAGAAGACAGGAGGGGGAGGGATGGAGCCAAGAGCTGGACAGGTGATTGGCAAAAGGGATATGAGGCTGGAGAAGAGAGATCTGAAAGTGGGAGGGGGAGGGAAATTAGTTTTGGGGGCTGAATATTTTTTCAGGGTACTGTAGCTCCCTCACTCAATATTACTGATGAACAGGTTATATTTGTTAGGGGGACATTGCTCTGTGTAAATCCAGTTTTATATTTCCCCCATCACACTGGTGTCTACAGAACAATTAGCTGTAAAATACTCCGTGATGTAAGAACACTAAGTGAATGCAAGTTCTTACTCCATAACACAATGACACACGTGTGGAATTAGGCCATTCAGACCCTCTCAACCCCATTCTCTTGCCTTCTCTCCATAACCTTTGAGTTTCTTCCTAATCAAAAAGCTATCAAACCTCCACTTTAAATATACCCAATGACTTGGCCTCTACAGTCGTCTGCAGATTCTCCACCCTCCAGCTGAAGAAATTCCTCCTCAGCTCTTTTCTAATTCTATTCTGAGCCTCAGTCCTTTGGTCCTAGACTCCCCCTCAATTGGAAATATCCTCTCAATAGGGCCTTCAATATTCAATGAGTTTCAGAAAGAACCCCGTTCTTTTACTGAATTCCGGTGAGTGCGGCCCAGAGCTATCAGACATTCCTCATAGGTTAACCCTTTCATTCCCAGATCATTGTTATGAAACACTTCAGGGCTCTCTCCAATGTCGGAAAATCTTTTCTTAGAAAAGGGGACCAAAATGGCTTACAATACTCAAATGTGGCCTGACCAATGCCTTTTAAGGCAACGTTTTATATCTCATAGTCATACAATTAATTGTTCAACCTACACTAGACATCCATCACCCGTGTACACTGATCTCATTGTATTTTCCCCGCTTCCTCCACAAAATCAGAATCAGGTTTATTATCACTGTCTTATATGAAGCAGAAAGACTGATGCTACTTACTCAGTTACACACTAGGGGCAATTTTACAACGGCCATTTAACCCATCAGTCTACACGGCGTCGTGTAGCAAAACTGCAACCTCTGAGGGCCATAACTTTAAGGTGATCGGAGGAAAGAGGTGTTTTCTTGTTCTCTTTTTACTTAATTTTTAAAAATATATTTCTTATTAAAATGTATAATGTATACAGTATTATGCACTGTACAGCTGCCAGAAACACACGTCAGTAAACCCGATTTGGATTCCTATTCTGGAGGTGTATACGATGATAAGAGGCATAGATGGAGTGGACACACAGAGACTTTTTTCCCAGGGCAGATACGATGGAGCATAATTTTAAGGTGATTGGAAGAAAATATAGGCGGGGGATGTCAGATAGGTTTTTTTCACATCAGAGAGTGGTGAGAGTGTGGGCCCTGCTACCAGGGGTGTTGGTAGAAGCTGATACATTAGGGACATTCTGGAGACACTTAGATAGGCTCATGGATGATAGAAATATGGAGAGCTGTGTGGGTGGGTAGGGTTAGAGTGGTCACGGAATAGGTTTTTTTAGCGGTCGGCACATCACGATGAGCTGAAAGGCCTGTACCAGGCTGTAATATTTTTCCCTCAATCCCTGTAATGCATCCAGGGCTTTTGAAGTGGCTTTAGGGATAGTACAGGATAAAGTTGTTTAAATCTCAGTGATTCTGGGAAGGAATAAGCACAAATGTGACACACGAGAGACTGAAGAACATGGAACATAGGCCCTTCAATTCCCTTCCACCTTCCAAAGACAAACGAGTTAGGGTTAGTAATCAGAATCGGAATTAACTTTATAATCACTGATATAAGTTGTGAAATTTGTTGTTCTGAGGCACCAATTCAGTGCAAAACATAAGACTATACTATTAATTACAATAAGAAATATATTTACAGGTGTATATAAATGAAACAAAATAAGCAGTGCAAAAACAGAGCAAAGTTACTGAGGTGCCAGTAGGCTGTGGGCATTGGAATGCTATGTTGGCGCTGGAAGCATGGTGACAAGCAGACATGGAGAGGTTTTTCTGGTGGTGAGAGAGTCTAGCGTCAGAGAGCACAGCCTCAGAATGAAAGGACGTCCCTATGGAATGGAGATGAGGAAATTCTTTAGAGGTTGGTGAATCTGTGGAATTCATTGCCAGAGACGCCAAGTCGTAGGGTATATTGAAAGTGGGGGTTGATAGATCTTGTTTAGTAGGAGTGTTAAAGGTTACGGGGAGAAGGCAAGAGAATGGGGTTGAGAGGGATAAGAAATCAGCCATGGTGGAATGGTGAACTAGATTTGATAAGCCTAATGGCCTAATTTTGCTCCTCTGTCTCATCATCTTATGATCCCAGATGAGAACTTAGGAACTGTAAAGGGCTCAGGTACACAACAAACTATTGTATAAAATGAATGGGGTTGAGAAGGATAATAAATCAGCCATGATCGAATGACAGAGTGGATTTGATGGGCTGAATGGCCTAATTCTCTCTCTCTCTCTCTCTCTCTCTCTCTCTGTTTTCTTCTCCCCCACCCAGGTCTGGTTTAAAAACCGTCGAGCTAAATGGAGGAGGCAGAAGAGGTCGTCCTCAGAGGAATCAGACTCCCAGAAATGGATCAAAAACTTGAAACCCAGCCCGGCTGGGAAGACCTTAAGGGAAGAGAGAGCTGCAGCCCCAGAGAGTGAGCTGGACTCAGACAGCTGACAATCAAGGTGACCGGAAACACTCAACACCTTACGGCTGCTGCCTTGTACATTGTCCATTCAGTGGACCCATGTTGCTGTAAATTCTGTACATATACATATTCTATATAGGTGTGTGTGCGTGCACGTATGTGTGACTATTTTTTAAGTAATAAAACTGTGCTGAGATGTTACTTGGGTGTGACCTACCTCTGATTTGTCGTAGTTAGCTCCGTGGTCAGTGACATGCCAATTTAGCAGAAATGGCATGTACTTCGGCACAGGAGGCCAGCAAGACAACCAACACCAGAGACACCAGTGACTGCAGACGCTGGAATCTCGAGCAACACACAATCTGTTGGAGGGTCTCTGTGGCTGGAGCAGTGTCTGTTGGGGGAAAAGGAACTGTTGACGTCCCATGTCAATGCCCTGGCTCTCGACTCTTCCTTCCATATACTGGAGGTGGTCAGTATAAGGAGAAATGGTGAGACAGGGGTCTGAATCAAGGTTCAAACTACATATTTGTCACCGCATACTCACCTGAGATTCACTTTCTTGTCAGCATTCACAGTAGAAGAAAGAATTACAATAAAATCAATGAAAAAACTGCACACAAAGACTGACAATCAATGTGCAAAAAAGACAGACTGTGCAACTACAAAAAAAAGCAAATAATTGTAATGATAATAAATGAATAACTAATACCGAGACCATGAGTTGTAGAGTCCGTGAAAGTGAGCCCATAGGTTGGAGAATCAGTTCAGTGTTGAGGTGAGTGAAGCTATCCACGCTGGTTCAGAACTGTACCTCCTTCTGATGCCAGCAGTGAGAAGAGAGCGTGGCCTGGATGACGGGGGTCCGTGACGATAGATGCTGCTTTCTTGTGGCAGTGCTCCTTGCAGACATATTCAATGGTCGGCAGGTCTTTTCCTGTGATTGACTGGGCTGTATCCATTAATTTTTGCAGTCTTTTCCATTCTTGGGTATTGGTGTTTACATTCAAGGCCAAGACGCAACCAATCAGAATTCCCTCCACTGTGAATCTACAGAAGTTTGTCAAAGTTTTATACGATATACTGAATCTGCGCAAACTGCTAAGAAAGTAGAGGTGCGGCCGTGCTTTCTTCATAATGGCATTTACGTGCTAGTCCCTGGGCAGATTCTCTGATATGATATTGCCCAGTAATCTAAAGTTCCTGACCCTCTCCACCTCCGATCCCAAATGAGCACTGGCTCGTGGGCCCCTGGTTTCTTCGATAATCACCTCTTTGGTTTCGCTGATGTCGAGTGAGAGGTTGTTGTGGCACTATTCAGCCAGATTCTCAATCGCCCTCCAGTATGCCGGCTTGTCACCACCTTTGATTCAGCCAAAGATAGTGGTGTTGTCAGCAGATGGAAGTATGGCACCCTCCCAGTCACAAAGCCAGCAGAACAGGGGGTTCCGAATCAGAATTACAATCAGGTCTATTATCACTGACGTATGTCGTGAAATTTGTTGGTTTGTGGTAGCAGAAGATGCAAGACATAAAAAATTACTATTAGCTACAATAAGAAATAGAAAAATAAACAAATGGTGCAAAAAGGAAGCAAATTAAGTGAGGTGGTGTTCATGCAATCATGAACCATTCGGAAATCTGATGGTGGAGGAGAGGGAAGCTGTTCCTACACCTCCACTCTGAAAGTAGTACTGAGAAGAGGGCATAGAATGGACGATAAAGGCACATCATGATCGATGTCACATTCCTGAAGCATTGCTTTTTGAGGATCACCTTGATGGTGGCGAGGCTAGTGGCCGGGTCTATGGCCTTCTGTAGCTTCTTCCGATCCTGTGCCTTGGCACCTCCATTCCAGACGGTGATGCGACCAGTCGGAGTGTTCCCCATGGTACCTCTGTCGATATTTGTCCAAGGTGACCTCTGGACTGAGAGAGTCAAAGTCGAGTTTGTACTCATCTACACGAGTCCATGCATGCAAAGGCTTATTGCAACAGCAACACCAACACAGGGCATCAGGTAAGCAGTGTTCACAAGAAACACAAACTACACACACCTTTTACAAGAAATAACACAAGTAGAACAAAAGAAACGCAAACACGAGGAAATCTGCAGATGCTGGAATTTCAAGCAACACACATAAAAATCGCTGGTGGAATGCGGCAGGCCAGGCAGCATCTCTAGGAAGAGGTACAGTCGATGTTTCAGGCCGAGACCCCTCGTCAGGACCCTTCGAAGGGTCTCAGCCTGAAACGTCGACTGTACCTCTTCCTAGAGATGCTGCCTGGCCTGCTGCGTTCACCAGCAACTTTTATGTGTGTTGCTAGAACAAAAGAAAACTTTTTTGGAATTTGGAATATTTTTCGAAACAGTAAGTTCATTATAGAGCAAAGTCATCAAAGTGCTCTTGCTGTGAACAGGGTTGTGCCCATTAGTTCAAGAACTGAACGGTTGAAGGGAAGTAACTGCTCTTGAACCTGGTAGTGTGGGTCTCAAGACTTCTGTATCACCCCTCCGATGGTAGCTGCGAGAAGATGGCATGGACTGGAAGGTGGGGATCTTTGATGATAAGTATACCTGCATAGATAAATAAATAGATAGATAGATAGTGAAAGATAGGTAGATAAATCGACAGATAAACAGTGAGAGAGGCAGAGATAAATAGAGAGATAGATAAATAGATAAATAGACAGAGAGAGCGATACACATATAAATAGAAATGAGGGTGTAAGGTGACAGGCTCGTTGAGCGAGATAGGGGTGGGGAGCGGATAGTGTGGGAAGAGAGTGGCAGTTGGATGATTGATGGTGCAGACAACGAGAGAGAAATGGGAGGCAGGTGGAGCGAGGAGGGAGGAGGGGCGTGTGGAGGTTGGAGGCAGTCACAGGGAGGGAGATCAACAAGAATTCCAAAGGCCACCAGTGCCGGACCCTGTGAAGTACAGGAGGTGAAAATGGGATCCATTTGAGGAGAGCTGTATGACAGATGGAACTAGAACCAGATAGGGGAAGGGGTGTTGTGAGAACTGAGGGTGAACTGTGTCTGTAAGTGGGTGGATCAAGCCAGACGGATGACAGAGAGCTGGGAGGGGGGGTGGTTAAGGCAAAGGGGTGGAAAATGGTAGCACCAGAGGAGAATCATAAGGAGGGGGAAACCACCCGTGAGAGGGAAGGTTACCGATTATTGGAAAATTCAATGTTCACGTGAATAATAACTTCTTATATGTGGCTTTGTACTCCTGCTGCAAGACACAACATATATCAGTGATAACAAACCTGATTCTGATTCTGTCCCACCCACGTCCCAAAGACGTGCGGGCTGGTGGGTTAAATGGACAACCACGGGTGGATAGAATCAACAGATATTAATGGGCTTGTAAGAGAGAATCGGTTACAGAGAAATGAGTGGGGATGGGGCTGATGGGATAGCTCTGAGAGCCAGCATAGACTTGATGGGCCAAATTACCTGTTTTCTGTGTTCATGGACGCAAGAGAGGATGGAATCTGGAGTTGCACACAATCTGCTGGAGGGACTGAGTGGGTTGTACACCATCTGTGAGTGCATGGGAATTGATGAAACCCTGCATCAGATCTGAGAGTGGAAGGGGAGACAGCCAGCATATAATCACCTTTCAATCACTGTCTCACCCTCCCCCTTGTCCTTCCGTACCGGCTATCCTCGCAATGGGTATTTTGCTTATTAATGTCACATGTTCCGCAATATAGTGAAAAGCTTTTGTTTGTGTGCCATTCAAACAGATCATTGCACACGTAAGAACATCGAGCCACAGTATACATAAGCAAAGCAGTATTAGAGTGCCGAATGAAGTGTTACAGTTACAGACAGAGTGCAGTGTAGGCAGACCACAAGGTGCAGGGTCATAACAAGGTAGATTGTGAAGTCAAGGGTCCATTTTATCACACAAGTCAAGAGTCTGACAACAGCAGGTAGAAGCTGACCTTCAGCCTGGTGATATGCTCTCTCAGACTCTCGAATCTTCTGCCTGATGCAGTGGGGGGGGGGAGAGGCGCAGAGATGGGAGAATGTCTGGGGTGGGTGGGGTCTTTGACCATGCTGGCCGTTTTACTGAAGCAGACAGAGTCCATGGAGGGGAGGCTAGTTTTCTTAAAGTGCTGAACTGTGTCCACAACTCTGCAGTTTTTTTTGCAGTCACCTGCAGAGCAGTTGCATTACTAAGCTGTAATGCATCCAGGTCAGACAAATCAATGGTGCATCTGCAAAAACAGGTGAGAGTTACTGGGTCCTCCCTCTCCACTCTCAGTCCTGATGCAACGTTTCAAAGGGAAACATCAACATTTCTTTTTTCACACACAGATGCTGCTTAACTCACCGGCTTCCTCCAGAATATTGCTAAACGTTTTCTTTGTTATACTGTATGCAATCTACATTGGGTTTTCTGGTCAACTCGAAACATTCGAGGGGCTTTCTCATAATCAGAATCAGAAATCACAGACATACACTCAGTGGCCAGTTTATTCAGTACACCTGTACGCCAGTTCATCAATGCAAATATCTAATCAGCCAATCTTGTAGCAGCTACTCAGTGCATAAAAGCATGCAGGCATGGTCAAGAGGTTCAGCTGTTGTTCAGACCAGACATCAGCATAGGGAAGAAATGTGATCTAAGTGACTTTGAACGTGGAATAATCGTCGGTGTCAGACAAGATGATTTGTGTATTTTAGAGACTGCTGAACTCCTGGGATTTTCACAAGTCTCTAGAGTTTATGCAGAGAATGGTGCAAAAAACAAAAAAAAAAATCCAGTCTGTGGGTGAAAACACCTTGCTAATGGGAGAAGTCAGAAGAGAACGGCCAGACTGTTTCAAACTGACTGGTAGGCGCATAACTCAAATAGCCACACGTTACAACAGTGGTGTGCAAGACCATGAACATACACTCAGTGGCCTCTTTATTAGGTACAGGAGGTATGCCATGGAATCTATTGTTTTGTGGCAGCTGTACAGTGCTATACAAAAAAACCCTATAAACTACAATAGATTACATTAAAAAATAAATCATGCAAAAAGAGAGCAAAATCAATGAGGCACTGCTCATGGACCTTTGAGAAATCTGATGGCGGAGAGGAAGAAGCTGTTCCTAAAACGCTGAGTGTATGTCTCTCTGTCACTCTGTCACTCTGTCCTCACACAGACTCCAGCAATCTTTGAAAATGTTGCCCTCTCCTTCTCCGTCAGGGCCATATTTACTTGTTGAAACTAAAGTCGACATCGGACCCTCTGGGAGGGAGCAGATTCTTACAAAATCATTTCTACAGTGGACTAACTTGGCATGGCCTTGAGCACATAACAATTCAGAAAAAATATATAGAAAACCAAAAGTGTAAACATTAGCTGAATGCTTTGCAAAATGCTCTATTACCCGAGAGACCAAAGTAAATGTTCTCCTTGGCATTTGCCGAATATTTCACTGATTACAGAATATTACTGGTTCACTGCAACTTGTCTGAAAATATATTTGCTAACAAAAACAACAGGATTGGGAAAAATGGAACATTCATCAAACACGTTAGCGATAATGAGGCTTGTTCTGTTAACAACCAAGGAATGATGGAGTCAAGGATGGGGGTGGGAGACTTTTGGCAGAGTTTACACTGTGCTGCCTACAGGTAAGAACTTACTAGGACAACACTCTGTGTTGGGCCGGGTATGGGATTTGGGAAAGGAGTAAGGGTTAGAGCCTTCTGAGAAAGTTTTTTTTTCCCCATAAGACCATAAGACCATAAGACATAGGAGTAGAATTAGGCCATTCAGCCCATCGAGTTGCTGATAATAATCCCTCTCTATCCCACTCTCCTGCTTTTTCCTCGTAACCTTTGATAGCCTCACCAATCAAGAACCTATCAACTTCTGCTTTAAGTACACCCAATGACTTGGCCATCATAATCATCTTTAGCTCCCAAAGTATTTCCTGAGATCCTCTACCCAAGAAGGAGGTAGAGGCAGAGGTAGTCATGACAAGTTTGGGTTGTTTTCTCCGGAGCGTCGGAGGCTGAGAGGAGAAGGTTAGAGAATGATGAGAAGCGTAGATAGAGCAGATGTTTGGTCACCCACCGCCCCCCCCCACCACCCTGGGTATAAATATTGAATACAAGAGGGCATAGATTAAAGACAAGAGGGAGAAAGTTTAAGGGAGATATGCGGGGCAGGTTTTGTACACAGACAGTGGTGGGTGTGAGCAACAGGCTGCCAGGGTGGTGGTGATGGAGGCAGGTACAATAGTGGTCTTCAAGAGGCTTCCCCAGTGGCCTGTCCTGGTCCAACCAAGTGGCTGATCCTTGATGTGAATCCCGTGCAGGCAAAAGGGGTTAGTTTAATTTAGCATTGTGTTCAGCACAGACTTTGTGGGCTGAAGGGCCTGTTCCTGAGCCGAACTGTTTGGTGTTCTATTTACAAAGGAAGAAGATTTAAGGAATACTCCGGGTCTCTAAAGGAGTGAGGCAGTGGCTCTACCCACTGCACCACTGCGCCACTGTGCCACTGTGCCAGTGCACCACTGTGCCACTGCACTGCTGCACCACTGCGCCACTGCACCACTGTGCCACTGCGCCACTGTGCCACTGCACCACTGTGCCACTGCCCCACTGCACCACTGCACCACTGTGCCACTGTTCCACTGCGCCACTGCCCCACTGCACCACTGTGCCACTGCACCACTGCGCCACTGCGCCACTGTGCCACTGCACCACTGCGCCACTGTGCCACTGCGCCAATGTGCCACTGCGCCACTGCGCCACTGCATCACTGCGCCACTGCGCCACTGCGCCACTGCACCACTGTGCCACTGTGCCACTGTGCCAGTTGGCCAAGCTTCTCACCCGAAAGTGTAAATGGAACCCAAGCTGAGCAACGCATACAACAGTGAGCTGAACACAATAGCAGGAGAAGGCCACTCCGCCCCACCATTCTGATATACGCTGACCTTAACTTCTCGTCTTTACCAGTTCCCCACTGCCCTCAAATCCCCGATCTTCT
Source organism: Mobula hypostoma (assembly GCF_963921235.1). Lineage (NCBI taxonomy): Eukaryota > Metazoa > Chordata > Chondrichthyes > Myliobatiformes > Myliobatidae > Mobula > Mobula hypostoma. The sequence goes on along the minus strand of NC_086097.1, from coordinate 29,096,270 downwards.
GAGCAGGTATCCAGCTCCCCCTTCTGATCTCCACATCAATCTAGCGTAGAGACACAGATAGATACATACATACAGTCTCATGCACTATTATGTGGTCAAGAAAGTTCACCAATAGCTCCTCAGAAGGCCAAAGAAATCTGGCATGTCTCATTTGACCCGCACCAATTTTTATTGATGCACCATAGAAAGAATCACAATTTGGTATGACAACTGCTCTGCATGTGACTACACAGGAGCCAGCCTCCCCTTCGTGGACCCTGCCTAATATATCAGGAATAGGCTGAGTGGACAGCCAGTGTCTCTTACCCAGGCCAGACATAGCTAATACAAAAGGGCATAATTTTAAGGTGATTGGAGGAAAGTATAGGGGGGATGTCAAAGGCAGCTTTTTTTTTACACAGAGGCTAGTGAGTGTGTGGAACACCCTACCAGGGGTGGTGATAGAGACAGATATGTTAGGGGCACATGAGTTAACTGTAAGAAGAGTGGAGGATTATGGGCTGTGTAGGGTTGAAAGGTTAAATTGATCTTGGAGTAGGTTAAAAGGTCGGCACAATATCGTGAGGTGAAGGGCCTATACTGTGCTTTCTATATATGTTCCATTTGACAAAAATAAACCAATCCAATCCTGTCTAATGTGATCAAACAGACACTCATTCACTTCCTACTGCATCTGTTATTTGGTACCTTGTTACACCAGGGATGAAGAATCAATGATCCGGGATCCAGGAACAATTCCATTCACCATATACTTTTTAATTGTGTTAGGAATTGCTCTGGTGCGTTGGTCAGGGTGCAACATGCACCAAAAACAACATTCAACAATTATACAGAATAAAGAATTATAGAGAAATAAAGTTAGTACAGAAATAGAATAAAATATGTATAAATAGACAAATTCCAGTGTGTATTTCCAATGTAAACAGCGTTATAAAAAGTGGTTTAAGCTGTTTACAGTGCAGTGCAGTGGCTGGGGTGATAGATAGAAGGGGGCGGGGTAGGGCTAACTGGAACGGTCAATCAGATTAACTACCTGGAGGAAGAAACTTTTATGATGGTGTGAGGTTTTTGTTTTAATAGCCCTATAGCGCCTTCCAGAAGGAGCTTTTGGAAAAGGCAGTTTGCAGGGTGGGTAGTGTCCGCAATGATTTTTCCTGCCCACTTCTTTGTCCTGGACACAAACAAGTCCTGCGGCGTTGGTAGACTGCAGCCAATGACTTTTTTCATGAGTTTTGTTTCTGAGTGAGAGGCTTGGAGTTTCCAATTACTATAATAAAAGCAAGACATCCTGAAATTGGGGGCAGACAATTCCAGAGCAAAGGAGAGTTTGGGTACCATTGAAATAGACTATGGAATGAAAATCCATCCCAGATAAAACATTCATAACTTTTTATCCTTTGACGACTTGGCAAAGAAGGTTCTCCAGCTGAAAGAGAGTAAAATGAGCTTGGGAATGGGAGTGGGAGGTGGTAGCGGTGGTGGTGTGAGGAGGTGAGAGCGTCTACTCAATTCCACGGCCGTTGGAACATTCCCAAAGCCCGCTGGCTAAATTATCTTTGGACGTGCTTTATGTTTATGCAAGTGGCAAGTGGTATGTTAAACAGGTCAGTGAAGTAACGCTCATTATTAGATGAATGGAAATACAGCAGGTTATCGAGAATTGTGCCTTCACTCTCTCGCTACCTCCAGCCCTTTGATGGGAAGCTGATTGATGAGGTGGTTTGGCTCCTGACCAGCCTCCTACAGATTTACAGCACTAAATACTTTAAGAGGTGAAACGAGAGTGAAATGAGTCCCGCTCAGATACAGGGCGTTTACTCCTCGTAAACTTTTAATGTGGTTTCCACCACCAAGGGAAAATGTTTTTTTTTCAAGAAAAAAAATCTGTTTTCATCTTTTAACAGCAGGGCCTTTAAGAACAAGTTGGGTCAGAGAGTGGGGAAGTCACAAAGAGGCTGGAGAAGGGGGCTCAAAGGCCGGTGAATGCTGAGATCATGGGTATTGTGGTCGAGTTATTATCAAAGTACGTGTATGTTACCATCTAATACCTTGAGATTCATTTTATGCAGGCATTTACAGGAAAATAAAGAAATGCAATAGAATTTATGAAAAACTATACATAAAATTTCCAGTATGATGGTGGTGTGCTCGGGTACAGTGGCTTCTACTGTAATCAAAGGTGTTACTGTCTTTTCACAATCACATAACCCTGCTGGACATTAAGTACTGGATCCACCCCATCACTGAGTTGCTCATTGGTGGAGAATCTGAAGGAGCTGGACTCGGTGCAGACCGTGCTGTTGCCTGCGACAGAGAGGAATCGGTGCGTGAAGGTAGTGTGCAGTCTAAGAGTGAGTGATCGTCTTAGTCACTTTCCTTGTGATTGCAAGACCCTGCGGGACATTGGTAATGTGGAATGCTGAAAGTCCGATTCACTGTTTTGCTGGCAAACGGCAGGTGACAATGGAGGGCGAGCTGAGTAACCCCAGTCGTAGCGAGGATTAGGCCTCGGACCGTGGTGTCGCCCGCTTGCAGCCACCCAGGGGAGAGGCGTCGGAGTCGGCAAGCTCCACTGGGCTGCTGGAGGCAGTGTGGCGCAGTGTCCATGATGGAGTCAGTGCTGCCCTCCTGTGTTCGCTCAGCAGAAGACAAGATGTGCTGCGTTTGACTGTAGACTGCTGCAACATTCATGGACTCAAGGATTTGGACTATAGTTTTTGTGTGACTGTATTTTACTCTGTCTTATATGTGCTATACTGTATGTGCCCTGTGCTGTGTATGACTGTCGGTACAGTATTTTGCACCTTAGCCTTGGAGTGATGCTGTTTCATTTGGCTGTATTCAATGACAATTAAACTTGAACTTGATAAACAAAGACTGACACACAACCAGTGGTAGAGTGGTCAATGTAAGCCGGTAAATTGCGTTATTATTGTCACACGTACCGAGGTACAGTGGAAAAACCTGTCTTGCACACCGCCCCTACAGATCATTTCATTCCAACAGTGCATTGCGGCAGGACAAGGGAAAACAGCAACAGAATGCAAGATAAAGTGTTACAGAGAAAGTGCAGTACAGGTAGATGATAAGGTGCAAGGTTATAATGAAGTAGATTGTGAGGTAAAGAGTCCACTTTATCATACTGGGAACCATTCAGTCGTCCTATACAGAGATTAGATTAGGTAAATTTTATTTGTCATTGGTACATCCAAACACACAGTGAAATGCGTGGTTTGCATCAATGGTCAACACAGGAAGTGCTAGGGGAAGCCTGCAAGTGTCACCATGCTTCTGGCACCAACATAGCATGCCCACTCCTTACTAACCCTGACCTGTATGTCTTTTTGAGAGTAATACACACAAGACACACATGGGATCCAAAGGGACATTGCTCTGTGGATCCAGAACTGGCTTGCCCACAGAAGGCAAAGAGTGGTTGTAGGTGGGTCATGTTCTGCATGGAGGTCAGTCACCAGTGGTGTGCCTCAGGGATCTGTTCTGGGACCCTTCACTTGGTGATTCTTATGAGTGACCTGGATGAGGAAGTGGAGGGATGGGTTAGTAAATTTGCTGATGACACAAAGGTTAGGGGTGTTGTGGATAGTGTGGAGGGCTGTCAGAGGTTACAGCAGGACATCGATAGGATGCAAAACTGGGCGGAGAAGTGGCAGATGGAGTTCAACCCAGATAAGCGTGAGGTGGTTCATTTTGGTAGGTCAAATATGATGGCAGAATATAGTATTAATGGTAAGACTCTTGGCAGTGTGGAGGATCAGAGGGATCTTGGGGTCCGAGTCCATAGGACACTCAAAGCTGCTGTGCAGGTTGACTGTGTGGTTAAGAAGGCATATGGTGCATTAGCCTTCATCAACCATGGGATTGAGTTTAAGAGCCAAGAGGCTACAGCTTTATAGGGCCCTGGTCAGATCCCACTTGGAGTACCGTGATCAGATCTGGTCGCCTCACTACAGGAAGGATGTGGAAACTGTAGAAAGGGTGCAGAGGAGATTTACAAGGATGCTGCCTAGATTGGGGAGCATGCCCTAGGTTGAGTGAACTCGGCCTTTTCTCCTTGGAACGACGGAGGATGAGAGGTGACCTGATAGAGGTGTATAAGATGATGAGAGGCATTGATCGTGTGGATAGTCAGAGGCTTTTTCCCAGGGCTGAAATGGCAGGCACGAAGAGGGCACAGTTTTAAGGTGCTTGGAAGTAGGTACAGAGGAGATGTCAGGGTTAAGTTTTTTACACAGAGAGTGGTGAGTGTGTCGAATGTGCTGCCGGTGACAGTGGTGGAGGCAGATACGATAGGGTCTTTTAAGAGACTCCTGGATGGCTACATGGAGCTCAGAAAAATAGAGGGCTATGTGTAAAGCCTAGGTAGTTCTAAGGTCGGGACATGTTCGGCACAGCTTTGTGGGCGGAAGGGCCTGTATTGTGCTGCAGGTTTTCTTGAGGAAATCTTGAGTCTTTTTTTTCTATGAACTGGTAAGAGGAGAAGTGGTTCTCTTGTCTCCTTATATTAGCTTAACACTATATATGATTTTGACAGTGTATATTCCTTTCTTTGTATCATTATTGAAATACGTATTCGAGATAACCTCTCCTCTGGTTTGTTTTTATCCTTATTCTTTTAAATCAATAAAAAAAGATTGAAAGGAAAAAAAGATTGAAAGAAGACTCCTGGACAGGTACATGGAGCTTAGAAAAATAGAGGGCTAAGGGTAACCCTAAGTTATTCCTAATGTAAGTACATGTTCGGCACAGCATCGTGGGCCGAAGGGCCTGTACTGTGCTGTAGGTTTTCTATGTTTCTATGTTTCTAAAATGCTGGAGGAACTCAGCAGCCTAGCAGGTATGTATGGAAAAGTGTAAACAGACAATGTTTCAGGCCAAGACCTTTCTTCAGGACTAGAAAATTAGAGATTAGAAGTCAAGAGTAAGAAGGTGGGGGAGAAGATGAAGGGGTACTCGTAGTAGGTGGTAGGCTCCCCCTCTGTTGTCCTCGACACACCTGTCACCAATGTGCAAAATAGGACAAACTGTGTAACTAATAATAGAAAGTAAATAAATAATACTGAGGATGAGTTGTAGAGTCCTTGAAAGTGAATCTATATGTTCTGGAATCAGTTCAGTGTTAAGGCAAGTGAAGTTGTCCATGCCAGTTCAGGGGCAATAACTGTTCCTGTACCTCGTGGTGTGGGACCCAAGGTTCCTGTACCTGCTTCTTGATGGCAGCGGTGAGGAGAACACGGCCTGGAGGGTGGGGGTCCTTGAGGATGGATGCTGCTTTCTTGTTGCACTGCTCCTTGTAGATGTGCTCAATGGTGGGGAGGGCTTTTCCAGTAAAGGACTGGGATTTATCCAGCAGTTTGTGTGGACTTTTCGGCACACCTCACAGTCGAATGCCAGGTGACCCAGGCCAGCGTGAATGTGTGCGGCTGGATGCCCAAGAGGAAAAGCTCTGTTCCAGGGGTATGTCCATGCCCGGGTAACTGTGGAGAGGGAGCACACAGTGCCCGCAGATACCATGGATGTGCTTTGTGACTGTTGGACACCACAGGAGATAAACGTTATCCTTAACAGGGATGGGAACATTTTAATTGAGTTCACGTTATTTGTGTTAGTCTCTGTTATTGTAGCTGTGCTTGTTGTAGTATTGTAACGTGTCATTTGTAATAAACGTGTCTTTGTAATAAAACTATGTTGTACTAACCGTTTCACCTGCTCCACCATCAATTTAACCCCTCCCTCCCACATAGCCCTCAATTTTCCTTTCATCCATGTGCCTATCTAAGAGTCTCTTAAATGTTCCCAACTTATCTGCCTCTACCACCACCCCTGGCAGGACACTCCACGCACTGACCAGTCTTGTGTAAAAATAACTACCTCTGACATCCCCACCATACTTTCCTCCAGTCACCTTAAAATTATGCCCCCTTGTATTAGCCTGGGAAAAGTCTCTCTCTGTCCATCTATTCCTCTTCTCATCTTGTACATCTCTATCAAGTTAACTCTCATCCTCCTTCTTTCCAAAGAGAGAAGCGCTGGCCCACTCAAACTATCTTCATAAGACATGATTCTAATCCAGAAATGCAAAGGGGAGCAGCCAGAATAAGAAGGTGGGGGAGAGGGGGAGCAGGATGAGCTTGAAGGTGATGTGAAGACAGGTGAGTTTGGGGGAGGTCTGGTGAAGTAAGAAGCTGGGAGGTGGTAAGTGGAAAAGGCAAAGAGTTGGAGTGGAAGGAATCCGATAGGAGAGGAGAATGGGAGAAAGGTGATGGTCACGTGAGGAGAAGTAAGAGGCCAGAGTGGGAAAATGAAGGAGAGGGAGGGAAGAAGGAAAACTATTACCAGAAGTTGGAGAAGTAGATGTTCATGCTACCCATGTGGAATATGAGATGTTGCTCCTCCACCCTGAGGGTGGTCTTATCGTGGCAGAAGAGGATGCTGTGTCATAACGGGAATGAGGATAGGAATTGAAATGGTTGACCACCGGGAAATTCTGCTTTTTGGCAGATGGAGCTGAGGTGCTCAGCAAAGCAGTCCCCCAATCATTGGGTGTCATCAATGGCCGCACCAGATGCAGTAGGCAAACCTTAGTAGTCTGAACTAAGTGCCGGTAGTTTGGAAGTTGGAGTCTGCGAGTGTGGGCCAGGGACTTAAGGTTGGGGGCCTGTCCTGGGGTTGAATGTTGGTCTGTGTGGGTCACAGGAGGAAAGGGGCTTGCTTTGCTGTTGTGTTGTCACTGCTTGCATTGCTCTGCAGAACATCGTGGGCATGCTATCTTGGCACTGGAATGTGTGGCAACACTTACGGGCTGTCCCCTGCACATCCCTGGCTGGGTTGGTTATTAACACAAACGGTGTATTGCACTGCATGTTTCGATGTCCACGTGATAAATAAATCTGAATCTCAATCCAGTTGCAGGATTTGCCACAATATTGGATCTAAGCTTCAAACCTCAAGGTTCAGCAACAGCTTCTTCCCTGCTGCCTTCAGGTTCTGGAACAAAACTGATGAACCCCAGCACTGCCTTGGGTTAGGATTAGCAAGTTGTGGGAACGCCATGCATGACGACACTTGCAGACTGCCCCAGCACATCCTGGTCGTTGTCACAAACATAGTTTTTTGCTGTATGTTTCGATGTACATGTGACAAATAAAGCTGACCTAATCTCTTTAAAGGAGAGATGTGGCTTAGCTGTAAAGTGAAGAAAGCATTCCTGAGGATACTGCTCTACGAGATGCTGTACTGAGGATACTGCTCTACGAGATGGCCTGAGCTTTAGGCAAGATTGGCCAGGCTTGGTCTTTATTCCTCGGAGCAAAGGAGAATGAGAGGCAACCGGACAGATGTGTTTAAAGTTATAAGAGGCATAGGATTGTTACAGGGTAGGGGAATCCAGACTAGGGGTCGTGGGTTTAGGGTGGGAGGGGAAAGGTTTGAAAAGGACCTGAAGGGCAATGTTTTCCACACAGAGGGTGGTGTGTATACGGAATGATCTGCCAGAGAAAGAGGTTGAGGCAGGTACAACAGTATCATTCACTTGGGTAGGTACATGGAGGGGTGGGACTGGGAGGGATATGGGCCAAATGCAGGAAGTTGGGTGGGACTGTGATTGGTATACACTGGTTGGGCCAAAGGGTCTGCATAGAACTGAGAACTGAACAGCACAGTACAGGCCCTTCGGCCCATGATGTTGTGCTGATCATTCAGCCTTCTCTGAGATCAATCTAACCTTTCCCTCTTACGTGACCCTCCATTTTTCTTTTATCCATGTGCCCATCTAAGAGTTTATTAAATGTCCCTAATGTATCTGCCTCTGCCACCACCAATGGCAAAGCGTTCTATGCAGTCACCACGTTCCATGTAAAAAAGTTACCTCTGACATCCCCCCCTATACTTTTCTCCAGTCACCTTAAAATTATGGAAAAAAAATCTCTGGCTATCCACTTTATCTATGTCTCTTATAATCTTGTACACCTCTAACAAGTCATTTCTCATCCTCCTTCACTCCAAAGAGAAAAGCCCGAGCTTGTTCAACCTATTCTCATAAGACGTGCTCTCTAATCCAGGCAGCCTCCTGATAAATCTCCTCTGCAGCCTCTCTAAAGCTTCCATATCCTTCCTATTATGAGGTGACCAGAACTGAACATTATACTCCAAGTGTGGTATAACCAGGCTTTATTAGAGCTGCAATGCTGCGTCGTAACTTTTGAACTCAAGAGCTGTGTTGTATTTCTCTACAATGCTATGTGGCTGCTGCCGCATCAGCTCAGCTTTAGGGCAGAAATCGGTTGGTTAATTTATGAACACAGCACTTTCACAAGTATAAACGGAGGGCTTAGTTTAAATGTACAGGTCAAATGGCATCTGGAAACTTCACCAAGTATCCTTCGCTCCAGATGTGGCTCGAGGGAGCACCGGGTTTCTCTGTTTGCGAGGTGTGAGTGGATTTGTGCATTCCCCAGGGTCTCTCCCGCTGACTTGTGTTGGAGGGGCGTAAATATAGACCGGCCTCGATTCAGCGCCCTTCCTGTTAAACTAAATATCAAAAGCCAAAAGAATGAGGAGAATGTCCCCTTTATTCTGCGGGAGTGGATGTAAAGAGAATTTGTTTATTCTTTATTTACATAATTTATTCAGTGCTAGGAAACCCCAGGGCTCATTTCCTGGCTAATCCCTGAGCGATGGTGGTTGGGTCCATCTGATTCCTTTCACTCATCGCTGGCAGGCCGGATCATAGATTACAAGTCATTTACAAGCACAAATTTAAAATGAAAATAATTTGAGATTTGAAAGAAACCAGGGCATTTGCTTTTTCTGGATTTATCCTCGGGAATCGTTCCATAATTCCCAATCAGAAGCAGGTTTATCATCACTGATATATGTCATGAAATTTGTTGTTTTGTGCAGCAGTACAGTACAATACATAAAACATACCATTAATTATGAAAAGAAATAACGTATATATTTAAAAACTGAGCAAAAATAGTGAGGTAGTGTTTATGGTCCATCCAGAAATCTGACGGTGGAGGGAAAGAAGCTGTTACTAAAATGGTGGGTGTGTGTCTTCAGGCTCCTGTACCTCCTCTCCAATGAGAAGAGGGTAGCATTGACTTGTCGGTTTCCTGATGATTCCCAGTTACTGCCCAGAGATCAGGGAACTGACAGGTTTCCAACCACCAGATACTCCGCAAGATAAGATCTCTTCCCGCCCCTCCATACCACAGTCTCCTGCTCACACAGTTGTTAAATGCGCTCCTTAAAGAACTATGAATTTGCATGTTCCTTCTTCAAGGGAAATGTTATCCAAGCCATCGTAAGTAAGACATAGAGCAAAAGTACAACCTGCAGGATTCTTTGCAGGTTGGAGGAAAAGAGTCATCTTAGGGCCACGTCCATAGATTCCTCAAAGCTGCAGAGTGAGTTGATACAACACCTTATATTCCGTCTGGGTAGCCTCCAACCTGATGGCATGAACATTGACTTCTCAAACTTCCGCTAATGCCCCGCCTCCCCCCTCGTACCCCATCTGTTATTTATTTATTTATATACACACATTCTTTTTCTCTCTCTCCTTTTTCTCCCTCTGTCCCTCTAACTATACCCCTTGCCCAGCCTCTGGGCTTTCCCCCCTCCCCCTTTTCCTTCTCCCTGGGCCTCCCGTCCCATGATTCTCTCGTATCCCTTTTGCCAATCAACTGTCCAGCTCCTGGCTCCATCCCTCCCCCTCCTGTCTTCTCCTATCATTTCGGATCTCCACCTCCCCCTCCAACTTTCAAATCTCTTACTCTTCCTTCAGTTAGTCCTGACGAAGGGTCTCGGCCTGAAACGTCAACTGTACCCCTTCCTAGAGATGCTGCCTGGCCTGCTGCGTTCACCAGCAACTTTGATGTGTGCTGCTTGAAATTCCAGCATCTGCAGAATTCCTGTTGTTTGAGTGAGTTGATACGATGGTTAAAAAGATATATGGTGCTTTGGTTTCATTAGTGGGGGGATTGAGTTCAAGAGCCTCTAAGTAGTGTTACAGGTCTATAAAATCCCGAATAAACTACACTTGCATTCATTTCTGGTCAATTCTTTACAGGAATGATGTGGAAGCCGCAGAGGAGATTTACCAGGACGCTGCTTGGATTTGAGAGCATGTCTTATGAGGAAAGGGTGAGCAAGCTAAGGTTTCTCTTTGGAGTGAAAGAGGATGAAAGGTGACTTATCATGAGGTGTGCAAAGTGATAAGAGGCATAAACAGAGTGGATAGCCAGAGATTTTTTTCCAAGGTAGAAATGGCAACACAAATGGGGATACTTTTTTACGGTGATCAGAAGCAAGTTTAAGGGGATGCCAGAGGTAAGTATTTTAACAGAGAGTGGTGGGTGCCAGTGGTGGTGGTAGAGACAGATACATTAGGGACATTTAAGAAAGTCTTAGATAGGCACATGAATGGATAAAAAAAATGAAGGGTTATGTAGGAGGAAAGGTTAAAAAGATGTCACAACATCATGGGCCAAAGTGCCTGTACTGTTCTGTGGTCTATGTTCCAATCTGTGCAGCATCTGCCCTGGTAACAAAGAGTTCAAAATATAAGAGGAAAGGAATTTATTTCTGGAATACTAAGCAGTGTAAGAATTCATGGTCTTGATCAGCGGGGGTAAACGGAAGCTGGTGAACTATAATAGATGGCTCACTGTCAACTGGTCTCTAACTTTATTGCCCAGCTTCCTCAAAAGAGATCTTTTGGCACATTAACCTTCATAAATCAAAGTATCGAGTGCAGAAGGTGGCACGTTATGTTGAACTTGTATAAGACATTGGTAGGGCCTAATTTGGAGTATGGTGTGCAGTTCTAGTCATCTACCTACAGGAAAGGTATCAACAAGATTGAAAGAGTACAGAGAAAATTTACAAAAACGTTGCCGGAACTTGAGGACTTGAATTTTTGCGAAAGGTTCAATAGGTTAGGATTTTATTCCCTGGAGCGTGAGAGAATGATGGGGGATTTCACAGAGGTGTACAAAATTATAGGTAGGTAAATGCAAGCAGGCTTTTTTCCCTGAGGTTGGGTGAGACTAGAACTAGAGGTCATAGGTTTAGGTTGAAAGGTGAAATATTTAAACGGTAACCTGAAGGGGAACTTCTTGTGGAATGAGTGCCCGTGGAAGTGGTGGACGTGGGTTCAACTAGAAGATTTTTTGATAAGTATATGGATAGGAGGGTACAGAGGGCTATGGTTCAGGTGTGTCCACTGGAAACCAGAGTCTCCCACTGCCCTAGGGGGAATGTATAAAATAAATACACTGTGTTGCAAAATCAGAGAGAGTTTTGGCCACAAATCGGACGTTGTGGGATTAGCTGGAAGGAGGTCCTTGGGGTTGGGGGTTGCTGAAAGGGGAGGAGAGAGACTTGTTGCAGAACCTTTGGTTTATTCAGCTTAAGAGATGCTGCTGTTGGAAGAAGACAAAACAGAACCAGTCATGTTGGCAGGAGAGCTTGTGATGGATGGGTGGAATAGGACTGGAATCAGACAAGATCAAGACTACATTTAGACTATACAAACATAAGAGCAGCATTAGGCCACTGAGCCCATCAAGCTCCATGGCTGATTTACTATCCTTCTATAAAACCCTTTCTTCTGCACGCTCCCTGTACGCTTTGATGCTCTTACTAATCAAGAACATATTGACCTCTGCTTTAAATATATCCAGTGACTTGGCCTCCACAGTCATGTGTGGCAATGAGATCCACAGATTCATCACACTCTGGCTAAAGAAATTCCTCCTCATCTCTATTCTAAAGGGACGACTTTCTTTTCTGAAGCTGTGCCCTCTGGTTGTGGACGCTCATCTCCACATCTACTCAATCTAGGCCTTCCGATATTCGGTACTTTTCAATGTTGTTTCTCCTTTGCTTGCCCTACATGGAGGGTAAATCTGGACAACAACAATACATATGCCAGGCTGTTGTTTATTGATTACAGCTCAGCGTTCAACACCATCATCCCCCGCACCTTACTAACTGAGAAGCTTCACAACCTGGGCTTCTGTACCTCCCTCTGCAACTGGAGACCACAGTCAGTGCAGATCAGTAACAATGTCTGCTTCTCTGCAACACGCAAAATGCTGGAGGAACTCAGCAGGTTGGGCAACACAACATCAGCACAAGGTCAACATCATTGTGCTGACAATCAACCTGGGCTCACCCCAAAGATGCATGTTTAGCCTACTGCTCGACTCTCTCTCTACACTCATGGCTGTGTGGCTAGGCACACCACAACCACCATCTATATGTAACCATCAGGTTCGAGGTTTGGCTGGCAGCGTTAGTCTAGGGAAGACAGTCTCTGGCCCCCGCCTAAACGTGTGAAATCTGAGCTGTAACACCTCCTGTTTGTGCGGATGCTGCGTGACGTGTACCCTGTCACAAATCAGTACCACAAAATAACAGGCAGTGAACCATATGCAAATAAACAATTTAGCTTCATAATTATTAATTTGACAAGAGGGTTAGTAAAGAAAACAAGGGGTGTATGGGGTGTCTAGGGAGGGGTAGCACCTCTGGTGGGGGGGCCTGCCGTGCCCTTTTCGGGGCAGCTTGTCCACCTTTGGTCCCCGCCTGGCGCTCAGCTCTCACCTGTGGCTCCAAGTAGCTGTAACACGTGCAGCGGCCACACCCTGGTAAACCGTCTCGGCAGACAGGCCAAACCAGGTGAGGATAGCCGACAGCTCTTCGACCCTCGGTGAGGTAGGGGATCTGCCTTTCCCAGTGTATGAAGTCTGGCCCTGGCAGACTGAGCAGAGGAGACCGATTAATAGTCCAACGGTCAAGAAGGCAGGCCAGCAGGCGTGGTGGAGCGCTAAGAGCACGACAAGGCACTTAGACGTCCTGGTCATCCACTGCAAGAGGTAGTGACCTCTTTAAACTCACCCAGCAGAAGGCAAAGGCAAACCACTGCTGTAACCTGCCACGTACATGATTTCCCAATATGTCAGAGCGGTGCGGAGGGAAATCGTCGGCCAAATGGAAATTCCAGATGCAACCGAACGACGAAAAAAAATAAGAAGAAAAGGGCCCATTTTAATGAGACAGTCTAATGTGCACGTTGGAACTCACGGATTCTCTTCCGCTGGTCCTTCATCGATTCCCCTGGGCTTCGTCGACTCCCGGCCCCACTCCAAGACCACTCCTTTCTGGTGTCCATGACCTCCACTTTCTGGCATCTTCTCTCTCCATCTTCGCCCAAACAAAAGACCCAGATTCCCTCAGTGTCAGGCACACAGCATGAAAACACACTCCCGTCATTGGACGGCCCGCATTCCAAAGCCCCTGTTATCTCTAACCATAACCCAAACACTGCTTCTACAGAAAGACCATTAAGTTAGCAGAGAAACCTTTCCCAGGGTGTTAGATATAAATACACCGATCTACAGGTTCACACTACTGTGAATCTCAAATGTCGACGAGGAGGTGTATACGTGTACACAACAACCCTCCACTGAGCGTCAGCAAGAGTGAGGAATTGACCGTGGACTTCAGGAAGGTCAAGTCAGGAGAATGCAAACCCGTCCTCATTAAGGTGTCAGAGGTGGACAGGGCAGGCAGTTTCAAGTTTATGTACGTCAGCATCTCAGAGGATCAATGCTGGGCCCAGCATATTGATACAACCATGAAAAAGGCACTCCAGTGGTTCTACTTCATTAGGAGCTTGAGCAGAATCTTGTATGTCACCAGAGACTAGCAGATTTCTACAGATGCACCTGGAGATCCTTCTGACTGATTGCATCCTCACCTTCGAGGACTTCTTCAAAAGGCAATGCCTCAAGGAGGGGGCATCCATCACCAGCTGGGTCATGCCCTCTTCGCGTTACTAGCAGCAGGGAAGAGGCACAGCAGTCTGAATACACACACTCAGCTTTAAGAACAGCTTTCCCCTCTGCCATCAGAACAGTCCATGAACCCATAAACACCGTCTCACGATTCCTCTTTAGCACCATTTATATAACTTTTTATAAAGTGTTATTGTAACTTATTACTTACAATAACGTTGTCAGGACTTGAAGACCTGAGTTGTCGGGAAAGGTTGAATAGGTTAAGATTTTATTCTCTGGAGCGCAAGAGAGTGTGGGGAGACTTGATAAATGTATACAGAATTATGAGGCGTGGATACAGAGTAAATACAAGCAGGCTTTCTTCACTGTGATTGTGCGAGACTGGAACCTGAGGTCATGCTTTAAAGATGAAAGGTGAAATGCTTAAGAGGAATAGGAGGGAAACTTGTTCACTCAGAGGATGCAACAAGTGTGGAACCAGCTGCCGGTGGAAGTGGTGGATACGGATTCGACTGCAACATTTTAGACAAGTTTGGATAAGTACTTCCAGTTGGGATGGGAGGGATACGGAGAGTCAACGTCACTAGGTAGAATAATACTGTAGTTCCGCGTGGACTAGACGGACCGAAGGGCCGCTTTCTGCGCTATAGTGCTCTTTGACTCTATGACTGTGTGATAGTGATTGTTATGTGTGGCACTGCATTGCTGCCGCAAAACAACGGATTTCATGACATACCTTGGCGATAATCAACCTAATTCTGATTTCTCTCCCTTCCCTGGTCTCCCTCTGGCCCTCCCCCCGGCACCCACCATCAACCCCCTCCCTCGGCGGCTGTTTACAACTTTAATCTGCCATGGAGAAGTGAGTAATTGAAGGCGAACCTTTCTGTATTTGTACAGCGCTCTGACAGAAGTTTTCCGGCATCAATCTAATCAACCCGGCCGTGTCTTTCACCCCACCCCACCCCCACGAACACTTTGCAAGTCAGGAAGATGACGAAACCCTGGAGTCTCGTCGACTCTCCGAGGGGCCTGAAGCGAGGAAGCTGGGGCTTGAAGTCAACGTCAAGGCCAGTGCCGCCCAGAGGGCTGTCAGTTTGTTATGAAGCCCAGACAGTCGGACACGAAGATTTACAGTACCGTCACCGGCTGGGATCAACGCAAAACAAACACCGCAATCACCTTCACCCCTGCTAAATTACACATAATTGCTGGGCATTTTTTTCTTGTGGCGAGCCCTGCTGGTGGTTAGTGGATTACTTGCTGTCAACAGCATGACCAGGGCACAGCGGGCCATTCAGCCCGTTGCGACTGTTCTGTGGTCAACTGGCTTAGTGGGAAAAGCCAGAGAGTGGTAGTAGACGGTAGAGCTGCGAGAGGAATTAGTAGAGGAGGGAACAATTAGTCTTTGGAGCGGCGGAGGATGAGAGGTGACCTGATAGAGGTGTACAAGATGATGAGAGGCATTGATCGTGTGGATAGTCAGAGGCTTTTTCTCAGGGCTGAAATGGCAGACACGCGAGGGCATGGTTTTAAGGAAGTAGGTACAGAGGAGATGTCAGGGGGAAGTTTTTTACGCAGAGCGTGGTGAGTGTGTGGAATGGGCTGCCGGCGGCGGTGGTGGAGGCATACTATAGGGTCTTTTAAGAGACTCCTGGATAGGTGAATGGAGCTTAGAAAAATAGAGGGCTATGGGTAAGCCTAGGTAGTTCTAAGGTAAGGACATGTTCGGCACAGCTTTGTGGGCCGAAGGGCCTGTATTGTGCTGTAGGTTTTCTATGTTTCTATGTACGATGACTCTAATTGAGTACGATATTCAGGTGGCTGTAAAGGCCGATTAGGAACCCGTTTATACTTAATCCAGGATGTTAATGGAAAACGTTTGTGCGTGACTTTAACATGATAACACGGTCCTTGACAGCCGGTGATCAGGGTCCAGTGGCCTGGAACGCAGGACGACTGGCGACCCTCCCCCGCTGCAGCTTTCCTCTGCCGTCATTGCCGCTGTTGCTGGGTCTTTAGCTTCGGCCAGCTCCACCACCGAACTTTGTCTGGGGCCTGCCCTTTAACCTTACCGCTGACCCCATCAGGTGTTAAACTCCAGACGGCGTAGCTGTCGGGATCTCAGGAACCCTCAAGCCTTTCCATCACGACAAGGTGACGATCCGCAGGGAAGCGAGGACAGTTGTAATGTTGACAAGACATGTGGCAGGTAAACGGACAGGCGAAGTTTATAAGGACGTGGGCCAAATGCAAGCAAAGGGGACAAGTCTAGGGAGGCACCTTGGGTGGCGTGGCCAAGTCAGGCCAACTACTCTACTCCGTATTTATGAGCCCCACTGGGCTCCTCCACCAACTTAGATTCAGTCCGACTCGTCCACGCTGACCAGGGTGTGTAAAGCACCTGAGTTTGCCGGCTTGTGGCCCCAATCCCTCTGGGACGGCGCATCGCTTTACGCAGCCAGCTGTAAGATCGGGAGTCTGAATCCTGCCGCTGCTGTAAGGAGCCTGTATGTTCTCCCTGAAACTGTGCGGGTTTCCTCCCACGTTCCAAAGATGCACGGGTTAGGGGTGCGAAGATGTGGGCACATTATGTTGGCTCCGGAAGCGACCTGCCCAGCACAATCTTCGCTGATTTGATTTGACGCATTCCACTGGATGCTTCGGTGTACATGTGACAAATCAAGCTAATCTTTAAATCTTTCCCTTCCACGTTACCTATCCAAGTACCTGTACATTTTAACCGTTAACGTACGTGCCTTAACCACTTACTCGGCAGCTCGTTCCATATACCCATCACTCTCCAGGTGGAAAAAACCTGCCTGCCCTTAGGCTCCTTTTAAATATTTTCCCTTTCACCTTCCAGTTTCAGACTGTGACCATTCACCGTATCTCTGCCCTAGTGATTTTAATAACTTCTTTAAGGTCACCTCTCGGCCTCCTTCGCTCCAGGGAAAAGCCTCTCCTCGTAACGGAGAATTTAACAGCATAGTCCAGGCCCTTCAGCGGTTTAACCTACTCCAATCTAACCGTTCCCTTCTACATTTGTTCAAGCATTCGTGCGCCTATTTAAGCGTCTCTTAAATGTTTCTATCTACCTCTACCAGCATCGGCACATTCCATGCACCCTGTATAACACCCCCCCACCCCACCAGCCCATATAATTTCACCACCTGCTCTAGAGTCCAGGCACCATGTTTGAGAATCTTTTTTTGCACCCACCCTAGTTTAATCACATCCTTCCTAATTGCGCGGTGACCAGAACAGTCCGCTGTCCTCCCTTCATTTAATCCTTCCAGGTTCCCTAGCGCTTTTGCTTTCATTCTCAAGGTCGGAGTTGGACCACACCCCCATGGCCTTAAGAGAATGGGACAAGATGTCCCAGTCAGATGAAGGGTGGCGGCCAAAAGCTTCTGTTCAGTCCCTCCGTGGATGCCGCCTGTGAGTTGATTCCAGCATCCACCATCTCCCACGTCTCCAGAGGCCATCTCCAGCCACTGCGGAGGGGAGCTGAGGGTCAGCCACGGTACTGGGCTGGAGTGAGCGTAACAGGCAGGGGAGCCATTTCCTCTCCTGACATACCTGTGAATGAGTTTCAACAACACAATAGTTGCCTGCTGGCTGCCGCTTCCTTCGTCTCTCTTAAACTGTTTAAAGTCTCCAGCTGTGCTTGATCCTTGGATAAGACCTCTAGATTTCGTTATACCTGGTTCCGACGTAATGCATCAACATTATTTGCCTCAAATGGAAGGCCATAGAGGTTGCCATGACCTAGACTGAATAGCCGGACAGGCTAGAGGGGCTGAGTGGCCCACTGCTAGGGTGCGTCACAGTAGTGTAGTCGTTGGTGTAACGCTTTACCGTGCCAGCAATCGGGGTTCAATTCCTGCCGCTATGTGCAACCAGTTTGTATGTTCTCCTTGTGACTGCATGTGTTTCCTCCGGGTGCTCCGATTTTCTCCCACATTCGGAAGACGTATGGGTTAGGATAGGAGTTGTAGGTATGCTAATGCTGGCATGGTGACTTTTGCAGGTTGTTCCCAGCACACCTTCCGCCTGTTTTTGGTCGTTGACGCAAACGCCGCATTTCTCTGTATACTTCGATGCACATGCGACAAATAAAGAGACATTTTTACTCTCGCCCTTATGTCCGTGCTCTCTACCACAGATGGCAGCGGTTTGCCCACTCTGGCTAAAACTCCTCCTGAGATGTGTACTTTATCAGCAAATGCGCCCTGGTTTTATTCATTCCAGAAGGACTCTTTCCCACAAAGGCTGGCGGATACAAGTAGAAGTGATAAATCTGTTAAACAGGTAAGAGAAGTTTCCCCTGGTGAGGGAACTCTGAATAATAGGTAATAGAATTGAAGCTCAAATAACCAATGATCGCTTTTCCCACAAAGCAGAAACCAGAAATTTTTCTTTTTAAATATAAATTTAGAGATTAGCTTTATTAGTCACGTGTACATTGAAACACACGGTGAAACGTGTTGTTCAACACAGTCTGCATGTGTCACCGCACTTCAGGCGCCAACATATTCACCAACCCTAATTTGCACATCTTTGGAATATGGGAGGAAACCCACGCGGTCACGGGGAGAACCTTATAGACATCAGCGGGAATGGATTCTGGGTCACTGGAACCTTACACTACTGTGCTCCCCTGACTGTGGATATGAATAACACTGGAGTCAGTCGGCATTATTTTAAATTATTTTTAGGGAATCCAGAGGTCGGAGTTAAATCAGAATAATCACCGATGGACACGATCAAAATGAATGATACTGCAGGTATGCAGGCCCGTGGGTCAAGATTAAAGGCACGTAACAAAGTCGCGCTAAATTTGATTCCAGCACATCCTCCGAAGGTGTTTGTCGTTGACGCAAATGACACATTACTGTATGTTTCAATGTACACGTGACTACTAAAGATTATCTTTAATCTCTAAATCTCTTTGGGAAAAGTAACAATGCAATACTACGTGGAGCCACAGGGTGCCAGTAGGCCCCACAATTACTGTTCAGTGCCCAACCACAACTTAATCTGAAAGATTAATTTTGGTTTTAGAACAGATAAATACATTCACTTTTGGTACAGATATTTATCCCCTCTGGTACTCCTTTAAACTGCAGAAAGGTATGGAAGATTAAACAAATCAAATTTAATCCAGAGAAGGTGATGCACATGGGACTGACTGCATAATAAAGGAGGTTCACAAACAAACAAAACTTGGAGTCTATACCACAACCCCACTCCCAATCCCTAAAGGTAACAAGAGTATGTCAATGAGTCATACAGCACGACCAAATTGTCTAATTTAGTCCCATTTACCCATGTTTGACTTGCATCCTTCTGAACCTTTCCTATCCATGCCAGCATGGATGACTTCACTCACAACTCTTGGCAGTGTGGAGGATCAGAGGGATCTTGGGGTCTGAGTCCATAGGACGCTCAAAGCAGCTGCGCAGGTTGACTCTGTGGTTAGGAAGGCGTACGATGTATTGGCCTTCATCAATCGTGGAAATGAATTCAGGAGCCGAGAGGTAATGTTGCAGCTATATAGGACTCTGGTCAGACCCCACTTGGAGTACTGTGCTCAGTACTGTTGCCTCACTACAGGAAGGATGTGGAAGCCATCGAAAGAGTGCGGAGGAGATTTACAAGGATGTTGCCTGGATTGGAGAGCATGCCTTATGAGAATAGTTTGAGTGAACTCGGCCTTTTCTCCTTGGAGCAACGGAGGATGAGAGGTGACCTGATAGAGGTGTATAGGATGATGAGAGGCATTGATCATGTGGATAGTCAGAGGCTTTTTCCCAGGGCTGAAATGGTTGTCATAAGAGGACACAGGTTTAATGTGCTGGGGAGTAGGTACAGAGGAGATGTCAGGGGGAAGTTTTTTTACACAGAGAGTGGTGAGTGCGTGGAATGGGCCGCCGGCAACAGTGGTGGAGGCGGATACGATAGGGTCTTTCAAGAGACTTTTGGATAGGTACGTGGAGCTTAGTAAAATAGAGGGCTATAGGTAAGTTTAGTAATTTAGATAAATAGATAGATATATTTTATTGATCCCGAGGGAAATTGGGTTTCGTTACAGCCACAACAACCAAAAATAGAGCATAAATATAGCAATATGAAAACCACAAACAATCAAACAACAAAATGCAAACTATGCCAGATGGAAAAAAGTCCAGGACTAGTCTATTGGCTCAGGGTGTCTGACCCTCCACGGGAGGAGCTGCAAATTCGATGGCCACAGGCAGGTAAGGTAGGAACATTTTCGGCACAACTTTGTGGGCCACAGGGCCTGTATTGTGCTGTAGGTTTTCTATGTTTCTAACTCTAAGCTGATTCTACAACCTATGCACTCACTTTCAAGCACCCTTTACAACTCATGTTCTCGGTCATTTTTATTTGCAGTTTGCCTTCTTTTGCACACTGGTTGTTTGTCAGTGGTTTTACATCTATAATCTTCATAAATATTGTATTTTTTTACTTTCCTGTAAATACCTGCAAGAAAATGAATCTCAAGGTGGTATATGCTAACATATACTTTGATATTAAGTTTACTTTAAACACTGTAATTGGGTGGCGGGGTGGAGATACCAAAGGAGGTGTAAGGTGCTCATTCCCTCTGCTAGCCTACAGGTCACCTTGGGCAAGGTGTAGCACCTGCTTAATCCCCTGATCAGGGTCATGAAAAGTCATGGGAGCAGCTGGTGCAGATCGCAAGTCCTGGTTATGTGACCACTGACACCTGGCAGACAACCCCTTCAGAATATTTATAATGGCTGGGGTCACCCACTTTGTAAAGACACTGCCCAGCAGAAAAGGCAATGGCAAACCACTTCTGTCAAAAACTTTGCCAAGAATAATCATGGCCACAAAGACCATGATCACCCATGTCACACTACATGGCACATAATGCTGATGATGAATTGAACCCAGCTCTACAGCTTCCTCTGGCAGCTCATTCCCATTGTGTGTAAAAGTTGCCTCTCAAGTAAATATTTCCTCTCTTTCTTCAAGTTTATGCCATGTAGATTTTGATCCTCTCTCCTAGGAAAAAGGCTATGAACACTCATCTTATCTATGCCCCCAAAATTTTATACACAGGTTACTGGTCACCCTCAGCCTCGTATGCTCCAGGGAAAGAAGCCTCAGCACTGCTTACAACTCAAGTCCTCCAGTCCCAGTAACACATCTTACTGTTCGCACTCCAGCTTAATGGCATCCTTCCTATAGCTGGATGACCAGAACTGCACACAAGTGTGGCCGCATCAACAACTTGCACATTTGTAATAATGATGTCCAACTATTGTACACAATCCACTGAGCGATGAAAGAGACTAAAGCTTCAGGGAGGGTGGGGAAAGAAGGGGTCAATAGGGGTGGTACAGTAGCATCGATTCTTTTGTATTCAGCCTTACTAATAGTCCAGCTCTCACAGCCATACATCACAAATGGAAATATCATAGACTTGACTACATGGATCTTCACAGATGATGCCTCTGCTCTTCAGTATTTTATCTAAATTTGCCTTTGTTGCCCTTCCCAGAAGTAAACACTGTTTAATTTCATGGCTGTAGTTACCATCTATAGAAATCTTTGAACCAAGGAAGACAAAATCCATTACTGATTCCACTTCCATTTATTACCAGGGAGTTAATTGGACTGGTTAACATAATCCTGTTTATTTTTTAAATATTGAACAACAAGCCAGCTTTTGCACTTTCTTCTTTCACTTTGATTAGAAGCTTCCTCAGATCCTCCTCACTTTCAGCCATTAGAGTGGTATCGTCTGCATATCTGTTGTTAATATTTTGTCTGGCAATTTTGATTCCAATATTTGAGTCCTCCAGACCAGCATCCTCATGATGTGTTCAGAATTAGATAAGTAGGATGACAGTATGCAGCCTTGTCGTACTCCTTTCCCAATCTTGAACCAGTTTGTTATTAGAATACAAAAGAATCGATGCCTTTCAACTTGGATGTTGGAGGAAAGTGTTAAAAGTTCATTGGACAATAAGGAGATCCAACAAGTCAATACTTGAAGCTCACTAGGAGGCTTGATTATGTGACAAAAGCTCAAATATTTGGGCCACATCATGAGAAATCAGGATTCCTTGTAGAAGACTCTCATGTTAGGTAAAACAGAAGGTAAAAGGAGAGGACGACAGAGACTACGATAGATAATATTGCTCAGACAATATGTATGACCTTGGGGGATCTTAGAGAGGCAGCTTCCAACAAGATGGCTTGGTGTGCAGGAGTTCACGAAGTCATGAAGAGTTGGTCTCAACATAACAGTAGCGTAGTGACTGGAGTAACACCTTATGTTGATGCTGTAATAGCATTGTAATAATCATCACACACACATGCTCCCAATGCAGTCCTTGAGGTTCTCAATGCCATCCCACATGCTCTTCCACAGTGAATGATGGTGGACCAGAGGCTCCTAGTTGTTGCATGGAACAAGGCAGGCTTGGAGACCATTCTCAAACCCGGATGTAGGGTTCACATTTGTAGATCCCTCGAAGTTGACAGGGTTGTTAAGAAGGCATATGGTGTGCTGGCCTTCATTAGTTGGGGGACTGAGTTAAACAGCCATGAGGTAATGTTGCAGCTCTATAAAACTCTGGTTAGATCATTCGATCAGTTCTGGTCACCTCAATGTAGGAAGGATGTGGAAGCTTTGGAGAGGGCCGAGGAGATTAACCAGGATGCCGCCTGGATTAGAGAGAATGTTTTAGGAGAATAGGCTGAGCAAGCCGGAGCTTCTCTCTTTGGAGTGAAAGAGAATGAGATGCGACTTGGTACAGGTGTACAGATGAAAGAAGCATAAATAGTGTGGCCAGCCAGAGACTTTTTCCCCAGGGTGGAAATAATTAATACAAGTATATATAAGATGATTGGAGGGGTGGATGTCAGAGATAGTTATTTAAAATATATATACATATATATCACACACACACACACACAGTGGTAAGGGAGTGCTACCAGGGTGGTGGTAAAGGTAGATAATTAGGGACATTTAAGAGTACCTTCTGCACATGGATAAATGGAGGGCCATTTGAGAGGGAAGGGTTAGACTGATCTTGGAGTGCGTTAAGCGGTCGACACAACATCACGGGCAGAAGTATAACATGCTGTGCTGTTCTGTGTTTACCTAGTTTACAACATTGCCTCTCAAAACATTCATCCACATCCAGATTTAGTTCCAAGTTCGCTTAGAGTACAGAAAATATATGTATTAAACTGTGTTTAAAGAAACACACGCACACCAAATGCTGGAGGAAGCCAACAGGTGAGGCACCATCTATGGAGGGGAATAAACAGTCGATGTTTCAGGCCAAGACCCTTCATCAATACATTGACTATCCATCTCCCTCTGTAAATGCTGCCTGACCTAAGTTCCTCCAACATTTTGTGTGTGTTTTTCTGAATTTCCAGCATCTGCAGATCTCCTGTCTGTGTTTCAGAGACAGTTCCACAAAGCTTGCAACAATTGCAGCCATACATTATTAAACACGTTATCAATGCATTGCAAACATTCACCCATAGCAAAAATGACAACACTTCAAATAAACAAACTTTTATTTCCTTAAGTCACAAAAATATCAGCAAAACGCAGCCTTTGAATTGCACCATTTGAATATATGCTTTATCTATGCGTTTTTAAACATTAATAGTTTCAAACCTTAGGCACAAATCCATAAGCCCCAGAATTCCAGCTGACCGAGGGATTTGGTCCTTTAGTTAAGACTGCATCCAGGGTCCACAACTTTAGCCTTCAATTAATCCAAAGCAATCTCTAAATGCAGAAACCAGTCGTACAAACGTTTACAAAAGCAACTAAGAATTAAACGTATGGCAATTGTCTGCTTGTTTGGGAGGTAGTGTTTAAAATACATTATGAATGTCCAATATTTTTACCTCTTGACCTAAAGGCCATTATCATGACTTCACCTGGGAAAGATCCCGAGACGTGATACAGTATGCACCCAACTGGTCACTCACTTGGGGAACAGAGTTCCCATCACACTAACAATGCCCCTCCGTCTCGTGAGCACTCCCAGAAGATCTAGAAGCCATGTAACAATATAGCTACTCACATTAAAGTGGCTGGTGAATGCAGCAGGCCAGGCAGCATCTCTAGGAAGAGGTACAGTCAACGTTTCGGGCCGAGACTCTTCGGTCTCGGCCCGAAACATTGACTGTACCTCTTCCTAGAGATGCTGCCTGGCCTGCTGCGTTCACCAGCCACTTTGATGTGCGTTGCTTGAATTTCCAGCATCTGCAGAATTCCTCGTGTTTGCGTAACAATATAGCTCATTGGTTTGAGACACAAGATTCATTTCCAAAATGCGCGATGATTAAGGATGAGACACGAAGCCTCAAAACACAATTTAAGAGGTTCCTACACTCCCTCACTTCATTGACTTTATCGCAGTGTCTGCAGTGACATTAACCTGCCCAAGTGGCTGGTACATTAAGTGTCCTGATTAGCCAGGATGGGTCCTTTTCCTATAGCACCTATACCCATTCCAACACGGAATCTGCACACCAGAAGAAACCTGGCTCATCACCTCTACATTAAAAGGTTCACTGCAAGGACACATTGAGTTCAGAGACAGATCAGCCCTAAGTTCAAGTAGAAGAGGTCTGAAGGGCTGTACTTAGCTCCTTTATTTCCTCCCCCTATTTCGAGAATGTCCAAATTTAGTGTTACAGGTACTGAACATGGATTCCCTTCCACAGTAAGGTGCACATCATTCTCAGCCCCAGCAGCACACAACACAATGTAAAGTTGTGTGGGAAGAGGCCATGCTGTGTGGTGGCACTTGCTAAACGCTCAGCAGAGCCTAGGAACCAATGCCTTGCACTCCCTGGCACGAGATAAGACAGCTCCATGTGACTACTGGGACAACATTTTGAGCACTGTGCCACTGAAACACAAGCCAAATAAAGCTCACTCTGCTCTTCCTTATTACCTGAACATGACGAGTGGGAGAGCGAGGAGCTTCGAGCGGGGCCTCGATTCACACACTCACCTCATCCTGAATTGAGGACGAGACGTGCTGGGAATCCCAGCCATTGCCCCTTCCCTGGAGAGGGGCTCAGGGTCAAGGAGAGAGAAAGAAACAGTCTGAAAAACGGAGCAAGCAGGAGTGGCTGGGATTTGGCAGTGAACTTGTGGAAAGGCTCTGATTTTCAGTTCGGAGAGCAAAAAGCACTCCGCTGTGACAGAAAGACAATATTCAGTCCATTGACTGCATCACACAGTTAAAGCACAGGCAGACAACAGTCAGCAAAAATAAACCACTGGAGCAGCTCAGTCAGGCAGCATCTGCAGAGGGAAATGGACAGTTGACATTTCGGATCGAGACCCCTCAACAGATCCACACCCCAAACTCCATGCCTGTAGATGCTGCTTAACCCGTGGAGTTCCTCCAGCATTTGTTTGTTGCTCCCGATTCCAGCACCTGAAATCTCTTGCCTCATTATCAGTCTTCAAACTCAAAACATTCGTTTATAAACACAAGAGATCATGCAGATGCTGGAAATACTCAGCAACACACACGAACTGCTGGAGGAACTCAGCAGATCAGGTAGGATTTATGCAGGGGAATAAACAGTCGCCGTTTCAGGCTGAGAAGATCTGTTCTGATGAAGGATCTTGGCCCAAAACATTAATATTCTTATTCTCCTCTGTAGAAGCTGCCTGACTTGCTGAGTTCCTAAAGCACTTTTTATGTGTGTTGTTTTTGGTTGTTTATCCAGCAACAAAGAAATTAGAGAGGGTACCAGGTACAGAACCCTTTATTTTTGGTGAATTTGTCTCCAATAGTTCTGGTCTTCCTGAGTCAACCCACTCTTCAGCTGCTTCATCTACAAGCAGCAGGGAATCCCCTGGAAATCTGATGCAGGGATAGAGAGAGCCTCACACCTGTTACTAACTCCTAACTCAGTCAGGCTACCATGGAAAGAAGACAGAACCCTGATACTGCTTTCATTAAAGGAAAGAATTTCAGAGTCAGGGATCACGACACTATTTTGCTGACAAGGTCCAGAATATATGTGTGTGTCAGAAACACACATAGATATATATGGAATGGGAAAGGCCAGAGTCAGGGGTATTTATGTATGCCAGACTATGTTTGAGAAGGAAGAAGAACCTGTTTGTGTTGAATTAATGTACTAGTTCCCTAGAGGGATTTAAAAACCACCCCGTTCCCATCCCTTCCCCAATCCATGCATGCCTGTCCAAAGGTGCAAACCAGGACTGTTTCTGAATTGACTGCGACCTACTGAGAAGCAGAAGGAAGATTTTAAAACTCCAGGGCCAGAGGGGAAAAGAAAGCTCAGATTTGGTTAACAGACAGTGGACTCTGCCTTGTATAGTGCAAATGAAAGGAATATAGAATGGTTTGCTTCTAGGGAATCCAGCACAGTTCCACATCCAGCCACAGGTATGTATGGGGGGCGAACAGAAAGTGCCCAGAAATAACACTTGGCAAATTATCACTGTGTCCAATTGGCTTTCAAGTAAGCTCTTGCCTGGGAAACAAATGAAAGAAAATCACATTCTGGAAACTCTTGGTGACAAAATCATCAGCCTACTTGTTCCAGACCCCCACCAAAAGGCCAACTGTATTTTCATTATCTTAAAGCAGTGTACTCGATATTCCAGACCACTAAAAAAAAGCAAAAAGATTAAAATAGCCTAATTCAGACCATAAAATGGTAATTATATACCCTACAAGGAACTTCATTCTACCCACCCGAGGGGCATCTGTCCAAAAAGCTTTGCAAAGGCACCTGCCAGGAGCAAGTCTCACTGTTCACTCTCCATTTCTTTGTAAGATCAACTGTGGGGCTTCAGCCCAAACTTGGCCAAGAGGGACAGGTGATCAGATGAGCAGACGGCATTGGGTAAACCATTAGCCAGCCAGATGTCATGCTCGGAGAGAAGGGGCAGCCGACCCAGCAGCTTCAGTGGTCCATCCTGGTATCGCCGGTGCCCTGGCAAGGAGAGAACGCAAAGGAGGTCACGGCAACCAGGTTAGGAAGTCACAATTCCAAGATCACAACTTCACCACCAACATTCGTGTCCTTTTTCCTTTTGTTCGTATATTCTGTAGAAACTATACAACATTAGAACCCTCAAGCTGATAAGGTGAGCTTGTATATGGCATTTTGACATTCATTAGATCATGACATAGGAGCGGGATTAGGCCATTCGGCCCACTGAGTCTGCTCCACCATGGCTCAACCCCATTCTCCTGCCTTCTGACCCATTACCTTTCAAGCCCTGACTAATCAAGAATCTGTCAACCTCCGCCTTAAATACACCCAATGACCTGCACTCCATAGCCGCCCGTAGCAACGACTTCCACAGTTTCACCACCTTCTGTGTAAAGAAATTCCTCCTTATCTTTGTTCTAATAGACATCCCCCTATTCTGGGGCTGTGCCCTCTGGCCCAAGACTCCCTCACCATAGGAAACATCCTCTCCACATCCATCCTACCTAGGCCTCTCAACATTCAATATGTTTCAATGAGATCCCCCCTCATTCTTCGAATTTCCAGTGATTACAGGCCAAGAGGGTCCAGGGGGTCAGTGTGGACATGGTGGAGGATTACAAATACCTGGGGATATGAATTGACAATAAACTGGACTGGTCAAAGAACACTGAGGCTGTCTACAAGAAGGGTCAGAGCCGTCTCTATTTCCTGAGGAGACTGAGGTCCTTTAACATCTGCTGGACAATGCTGAGGATGTTCTACGAGTCTGTGGTGGCCAGTGCTATCATGTTTGCTGTTGTGAGCTGGGGCAGCAGGGTGAGGGTAGCAGACACCAACAGAATCAACAAACTCATTCGTAAGGCCAGTGATATTGTGGGGATGGAACTGGACTCTCTGAAGGTGGTGTCTGAAAAGAGGATGCTGTCCAAGTTGCATGCCATCTTGGACAATGTCTCCCATCCACTACATAATGTACTGGGCGGGCACAGGAGTACATTCAGCCAGAGGCTCATTCCACCGAGATGCAACACAGAGGCGTCATAGGAAGTCATTCCTGCCTGTGGCCATCAAACTTTACAACTCCTCCCTTGGAGGGTCAGACACCCTGAGCCAATAGGCTGATCCTGGACTTATTTCCTGGCACAATTACATATTACTATTTAAGTATTTATGGTTTTATTACTATTTATTATTTATGGTGCAACTGTAACGAAAACCAATTTCCCCCGGGATCAATAAAGTATGACTATGACTACTATGAAAAGCCACCAAACGTTCCTTATGTCATAAGTTTTTTATTCCCAGAATAATTTTCCTGAACCTTCTTTGAACCCTCTCCAATGTCAGTACACCCTTTCTTAGACAAGGGATCCAAAAATGCTGATAATACTCCAAGTGAGACCTCAGCAGTGCCTTATAAAGCCACAGCATTACATCCTTGGTTTTATATCAGTATCACAGTGGAGTAAAGGGAATTACAGAAGAATGAGAGATGAGCTGGCTGAAGTTCATTGGAAAAGAACACTGGCAGAGATGACGGCACAGCAGTGAGGCTGGAATTTCTGGAAGCAATTCGGAAGGTTCAGGATATATACATCCCAAAGAAGTAGTTGTATTCTAAATCAGGTTAGTGTTAGATCGCAAGAGAGGGAATTTGTTGAATGCCTACGAGATGGCATTTTAGAGCAGTTTGTGCTTGAGCCTACTTAGGGAAAGAGTACCTTAGACTGGGTGTAATAATCTAGATTTTATTAGGGAGCTTAAGGTAAAGGAACCCTTAGGAGACAGTGAGCATAATATAATTGAATTCATACTGCAATTTGAGAGGGAGAAGCGTAAGTCGCACGTATCAGTATCACAATGAAGGAAAGGGAATTACAGGGGAATGAAAAGGAACTTGCCCAGGTGGATTGGAGGGGGATACTGGCAGGGATGACTGCAGAGCAGAGGTGACTGAAGTTTCTGGAAATAGTTCACAGGGCACAGGTTAGATATGTCCCACAGGAGAAGTTCGTTCTCAAATGGCAAAGGTAAGCAACTGTGGCTGACAAGGGAAGTTAAGGACTGCATAAAAGCCAAGGAAAGGGTATATAATGTAGCAAAAGTGAGTGGGAAGTTGGATGATTGGGAAATTTTAAAACTCCAACAAAAGGCAACTAAAAAAGCCATAAGGGAAAAGATGAAATATGAGGGCAAACTAACCAATAATATATAGCAGGATACTATAAGTTTTTTCAGTTATATAACAAGTAAAAGGGAGGTGAGAGTTGCTATTGGACCACTGGAAAATGATGCTGGTGAAGGTAGTATTGGGGGACAAAGAAATGGTGGATAAACTCAATAAATACTTTGCATCAGGCTTCATGTGGAAGACACCAGCAGTGTACCAGACGTCAGTGTCAGGGAGCAGGAGTGAGTGCCATTGCTATTACAAAGGAAAAAGTGCTAGGCAAACTCAAAGGTCTTAAGGTGGATAAATCACTTGACCAAATAGACTATATCCAAGAGTTCTGGAAGAGGTTGCTGAAGAGATAGCAGATATACATCTGTAGTTATGATCTTTCAATAATCACTTGATTCTGGTATGGTCCCAGAGGACTGGAAAATTACAAATGTCACTCCATTTTTTTAAGGAAGGCAAAAGGAAGGAAATCATAGGCCAGTCAGCCTAACCTCAGTGGTTGGGAAAGTGTTGGACTCCATTATTAAGGATGAGGCTTTGGGTTATTGGAGACTAAGGATAAAGTAAGTCAAAGTCAGCATGGTTTCTATAAAGGGAAGTTCTGCCTGACAAATCTGTTAAGAGTTCTTCGAGGAAGTAACAAGCAGGGTGGACAAAGGAGAGGCAGTGGATGTCATTTATTTGGATTTTCAAAAGGCATTTGATAAGGTGCCAAACATGAGGTTGCTTAGCAGATAAAATCCCATGGCATTACAGGAAAGATACTGTAGATAGAGGAATGGCTGACAGGCAGGAGACAGCAAGTGGGAATAAAGGGGGCCTTTTCTGCTGGTTGCCTGAGACTAGTGGTGTCCCTCAGGGGTTTCTCAATTTCACATTGTTTGTCAATAATTTAGATAATGGAATTGATGCTTTGTGGTGAAGCTTGCAGATAATACGAAGATAGGTAGAGGGGTAGGTAGTGCTGAGGAAGCAATGCGATTGCAGAAGGACTTAAGACAAATTGGAAGAATGGGCAAAAGCGTGGCAGATGATATACAGTGGTAGGAAATGTATGATAATGCATTTTGGTAAAAGGAATAAAAGTGCAGACTTATCTAAATGGAGAGAAAATTCAAACATCAGAGGTGCAAAGGGACTTAGAGGTCCTCATGCAAGATTCCCAGAAGGTTAATTTGCAGGTTGAGTCTGTGGTAAAGAAGGCATTAATTTCAAGGGGAATAGAATACAAAAGCAAGGCGATAATGCTGAGGCTTTATAAGACACTAGTCAGGCCACACTTGGGAGTATTGTCAACAGTTTTGGGCCCCATACCTCAGAAAGGATGTGTTGTCATTGGAGAGAGTCCAGAGGAGGTTCACAAAGATGATTCCGGGAATGAAGGGTTTAACACATGAGGAGCATTTGGCAGCTTTGGGCCTGTACTCACTGAAGTTTAAAAGAATGCGAGGGGATCTAATTGAAACCTACCAAATGTTTAAAGGACTAGATAGGGTGGATGTGGAGAGGATGTTTCCTATGGTGGGGGTGTCCAGAACTTGAGAGCACAGCATCAAAACTGAGGGGCAACTCTTTAAAACAGAGGTAAGGAGGACATTTTTTTAGCCAGAGAAGGCTCAGGGCCTGTATTCATTAGAATTCAGAAGAATGTGGGGTGACCAAATTGAAACCTATCGAATGTTGAAAGGCAACACACATCAAAGTTGCTGGTGAACGCAGCAGGCCAGGCAGAGAGTGGCTGTGGAGAGGATGGTTACTATGGTGGAGAGTCTAGGATCAGAGGACACAGCTTCAGAATAGAGGAGTGTCCTTTTAGAATGAAGATGAAGAGGAATTTCTTTAGCCAGATGATGATGATAACATCGACTCAGACCTGAGAGGCCAGCATCAGGCATTTTCATGCCTTACAAGGCGCAGTTCGAAAGGCTCAAAATCAACCCGGCACGGATAGAGCACGCGCACAGGGGCGGTCTGTCACTGGATTGAACTCGGGAACCTCTGTTCTCGAGCCCAGCGCTGATCTCACTGTGCCACCAGCCGACCTAATTTTGGCCAGAGAGTGATGAATTTGTGAAATTTGTTGCCACAGGAGGCTGTGGAGGCCAAGTCTTTAGGTATATTTAAGGCGGAGGTTGATAGTTTCTTGGTTAGTCATGAAGGGATTTGGGGAGAAAGCAGGAGATTGGGGCTGAGAGAGATATTAAATCAGCAATGGTCAAATGGCAGAAGAGACCCAGTTGGCCAAATGGCCTAATTTTAACCCTCTGGCTTACAGTCAATCTGCATGTCCATTTACAAGCGGAAGCTGCAGAATCCTGTAACAAGATAAATAGGAAGAGTTAATTCCACATGGGCGTTTGGATATCACCAATTACAAAACAGGAATAGACTGGGTTAGTTTTCCCTGAACTGGCGACGGCTGGGAATGAACCATGGAACAGACTCATTGGGCCAAGTGACCAAATTCTGCTCCTATATCTTATGGTCTTATATTCTAGTCCTCTCAGAACGAATGCTAACATCACATTCGCCTTCCTCACCACTGATTCAACTTGTAATTTAACCTTTAGGGAATCATGCAGGTGGACTCCCAAGTTCCTTTGCAGCTCAGTTTTGAATTTTCTCTGTTTAGAAAATAACCTACACTTTTATACCTTCTACCAAAGTGCATGACCATACACTTCCCGACACTGCATACCATCTGTCACTTCTTTGCCCGTTCTTTGAATCTGTCTAAGTCCTACTGCAGCCTGTCCGCTTCCTCAACAACACGTGTCCCTCCATCTATCCTCGTACCATCTGCAAACTGGGCCACAATGTCTTCAATTCCATCATCAAAATCATTGACATACAATGTAAAAAGAAGTGGTCCCAACACGAATCCCTGTGGAACACCAGTAGTCACTGGCAGCCCAATCAGAAAAGGCTATCTTATTCCCACTCTTTCCTAATCATCCAAAGCTCTTTGCATGCTAGTATCTTTCCTGTAATATCACGGGCTCTTATCTTGCTAAGCAGCTGCATGTGTGGTACCTTGTCAAAGGCCTTCTGAAAATCAAGGTATACAATATCCACCTATTCATTTCTCTATCCCGTTTGTTATTTCCTCAAAGAATTGCAACGGATGCGTTAAGCAGGACTTTCCCTTAAGAAAACCAGGCTGACTTTAACCTATTTTATCATATCCCTCCAAGTAACCCGAAACCTCATCCTTAACAATTGAATCCAAGATGTTCCCAACCACTGACAAGAGGCTAACTGGCCTATAATTTCTTCTGCCTCCTTCCCTTCTTAAATAATGGAGTGATATTTGCAATTTTCCAGTCCTCTGGAACCATCCCAGAATCAATTGATTCTTGAAAGATCATTACTAATGTCTCCAGAATCTCTTCAGCTACCTCTTTCAGGACCCTGAGATGTAATCCATTTGATCTAAGTAACTTACCTTCAGACCTTTCAGTTTCCCAAGCACCTTCTCCCTAAGAAGAGCAACTGCACTCACTTCTTCTGCCTCCCGACTCTTGAACTTCCAGCATACTGCTACTGCCTTCCAAAGACTGATG
Organism: Mobula hypostoma; assembly: GCF_963921235.1. NCBI lineage: Eukaryota > Metazoa > Chordata > Chondrichthyes > Myliobatiformes > Myliobatidae > Mobula > Mobula hypostoma. The sequence goes on along the minus strand of NC_086097.1, from coordinate 29,063,667 downwards.
CAAAATATTTATTCAGTTCATCTGTCATTTCCTTGTCCCCCATCACTACCTCTCCAGCATCATTTTCCACAGGTCTGATATCTACTCTTGCCTCTCATTTACTCTTTATATATTGGGAAAAATTGTTTGGTATCCTCTTTGATACTATTGGCTAGCTTACTTTCATATTTCATCTTTTCTCTCTTTATTGCTTTTTAGTTGCCTTCTGTTGGTTTTTAAAAGCTTCCCTAACTTTTAACTTCCTCCAACTTTCCACTTATTTTGCTGTTATATGCCCTTTCTTCTGCTTTTACTTCCCTTGTCAGCTATTGTTGCATCATCCCACCTTTAGAATACTACTTCTTTGGGATGTGTCTAACCTGCAGCTTCCGGATTGCTCCCAGAAATTCCAGCCATTACTGCTCAGCTGTCATCCCGGCTTGTGTCAACTTTGGCCAAATGCTATCTCATGCCTCTGTAATTCCCTTTACTCCACCGTAACATTTGACTTTAGCTTCTCCCTCTCAAAATGAAGGGTGACTTCAATCATATTATGATCACTGTCTCCTAAAGGTTCCTTTGCCTTAAGATCCCAAATGAAATTCGGTTCATTATCTAACACCCAATCCAGAAAAGCTGATCCCTTAGTGGGGTCAACCTCAAGCTGCTCTAAAAAGCCATCTTGTAGGCATTTTACAAATTCTCTCTCTTGGGAATCAAAATCAGCACCAATCTAATTTTCTCAATCTACCTGCATATTGAAATTCCTCATGACTATCCTAACATTGCCCTTTTAACATGCATTTTCTAAATTCTGCTGTAATTTGTAGCCCACATCCTGATCACAGTTCAGAAGCCTGTATGTAATTCCCATCAGGGTCTTTTTACCCTTGTGGTTTCTAAACTCTACACATAATGATTCTACATCTTCTGATCATATGTCAGCTCTTTCTAAGGATTTGATTTCATTTGTTGCTAACAAAGCTATCCCACCCCCTCTTCCTACCTGCCTGTCCTTTTGAAACAATGTGTATTCCTGGTTGTTAAGCTCCCAACTATAATCTCCTTCCAGCCACGGCTCAGTGATGCCCACAATGTCAATGTCTAACTACGCTACAAGATCATTTATCTTACTCTGTATACTATGTGCATTCAAATATAACATCTTCAGTCCTGTATTCGTCACCCTTTTTGATTTTGTTCTCTCATTACATTGCAACTCATCCCACTGACTGCATTTTGCCCTATTATCTGCTTGTCATTCCTGACAAGTCTCACTACACACTGCCTCTGCTTGTAAACCAACAGCCCTATCAATCCTCTGCCCTATCACTCCGGTCCCTATTTCCCTGCCAAATTAGTTTACACTACCAACTTCAACAGCTCCAGCAAACCTGCCTGTAAGGATATTGGTCCCCCTTGGGTTCAGGTGTAGCCTATCCCTTTTGTACAGGTATTAGTCAGGGGATTGAGTTCAACAGCCACGAGGTACTGTTGCAGCTCTATAAAACTCTGGTTAAACCACCCTTAGAGTATACTGCAGTGCTCAGTTCTGGTTGCCTCACTGTAGGAAGGATGTGGAAGCTTTAAAGAGGGCACAGAGAAGATTTATCAGAACGCTGCCTGCATTGCAGAGCACGTCTTATGGGAACAGGTTGAGCGAGCTAAGGCTTTTCACTTTGGAGTATGAAAAGTGACTTGATAGAGGTGTACAAGACAATAAGAGGCACAAATCAAGAAGACAGCCAGAAACTCTTTCCCAGATCAGAAATGACTAGCATGACGGTTATAATTTTAAGATGATTAGAGGAAAGTATAGAGGGGGATGTCAGAGGCAAGTTTTTTTTTTAACGAAGCGTTCTGAGCATGAAGCATGCTGGGGTTGGTGGTGGAGGCAGATACATTATGTACGCATTGGACAGGCACATGGATGAAATAGAAAAGGACACTATGTGGGAGGGAAGGGTTAGATTGATCTTAGAGTAGGTTAAAAGGTTGGTAAAATATCGTGGGCTGAAGGGCGTGTACTATGCTGTACTCTTCTAAAACACATCACATGGACAAAAAGGTGCTTAAATGTGCATTATTTCACCCTCCATTTGTTCCAGTTATTGTCCTCCTGCACCTTCTGCTGCTTCGTACTGAATAATATTAACACTTTACTATTTATTAAAATCATAGAGCATGGAAACTGAACACAAAATTCCAACCAAGACCTCACCAAAGTCTTGTCCAACTGCAACATGACATCCCAACCTTTTTATTATTATTACCACATATGAGGAGTGTTTGATGGCTCTATGCCTGTACTCACTGGAGTTTAGAAGAATGGGGGGGATGGGCAGATTCTCATTGAAACCATTGAATATTGCAAGACCTAGATAGAGTGGACATGGAGAGGATATTTCTTATAGTGGGAGCATCTAGAACCAGGGGACATTGCCTCAAAATAGAAGGACATCCCCTTAGGACAGAGATGCGGAGGAATTTATTTAGCCAGATAGCGATGAATCTGTGGAATTCATTGCCATAGACAGCTGTGGAGGCCAAGCCTTTGGGTATATCTAAAAAACAGGTTGATAGGTTATTGATTAGTAAGGTTATAGAGAATGCTGGAGAATGGGGTTGAGAGGGATAATAAATCAGCCCTGATGGAATGACAGAGCAGAATTGATGTGCTGAATGGCCTAATTCTACTCCTATGTCCTATGGTCTTAATGGTTTCTTTTGTAATTTGCACATTAGTTATTCGTCAGTCTTTGCCTGTGTGTAGTTTTTCATCGATTCTATTGCATTTTTTTGTTGTACTGTGACTGCCTGCAAGAAAATGAATCACAAGGTAGTATTGGGTGACATATACATACTTTGATTATAAAATTCACTTCGAACTTTGTACTTATGCCATCCAACACTGCAATACATCTGGAACATGGAAGACTCATCGGACACTATACCTTCCCGACTCCGCCTTCATGGTCTATAGAAAACCCACCAACCTTTTCTACTTGTATCAGCAACGGGCTGCGCAGAGTAGAATATGTAATCCACAGTGAGGCCAAAGCCCGACGAGCAGGTCGTGACCTCAGGTCGTCCTGTGTCAGACTGAAAATGAGTGTAGACCGAGGTCAGGTTGAGGTTGTGTCGGATGGTGGTGGGAGACCTGAGTGGAACAGAGAGACAAAGGGTTGGTGAGACGGGTTGTTTCCATCATCTAGGATACACAATCACCATTACTGATAGAGTCACGCAGCATGGAAACAGGCCGCTTGACACGAGTCTGTGCCAAACACCTATTTTTACATCAATTACATCCTAGCCCAATTTATTCACCCCATATTCCAAAGATTAAAGATTAGCTTTATTTGTGACATGCACTTTGAAGCACATGGTGAAATTTGTTGTTTGAGTCAATGAACAACAAAGTCTGAGGATGTGCTGGGAGGGGTAAGCCCCCAAGTATTGCCAAGTTTCTGGTGCCAACAGACCCTGCTCACATTACACTGACCCTAACCCACGTCTTCGGAATGTGGGAGGAAACTGGAGCACCCCAAGCAAACACACATCGTCACAGGGAGGACCTACAAACTCCTTACACACAGCAGCAGGAATTGAACCCTGATCTTCCCGATCAGTGGCACTGTAAAAGGCTACACTAACTGCTGTACCACTGTATCACCCCTCTACACTACTGCAGAATGGGAATGGGAAGCCATTCCCATTGACTTCCTGCAGATTCTACCAATAAGCAGCCAATTAACCAACCAACCAACCTATCTGTCTTCGGGATATGGGAGGAAACCAGGGCACCTGGAGAAAACTCACGTGGGCACAGGGCACAGACAAAATGCTGGAGGAACTCAGCAGGTCAGGCAGCATCTATAGAGGGAAATAAACAATCAATGTTTTGGGCCAAGACCCAATCAATGTTTTGGGTCGGGACAGGCTTATTTGTATATTTTCCTCTATAGATGCTGCCTGACCTGCAGAGTTCCTTCCAGCATTGTGTGTGTGTGTGTTGCTCAAGATTTCCAGCATCTGTTGAATCTCTTGCATCTCCGGACACAGGAAGAACATGCCAACTCCAGACAAACAGCACCGGAGGACAGGATCAAAGCTGGGTCAGTGGAGGTCACCAACTGCACTGCTGAATTATATTAGACAAAGAGCGAGATTCACCTGTTTATCTATAACCAGAAGAAGAGATGTTAAGGTTCCAGCTATACATTGCTACCACCGTAAATCGTTACCACGGACAAGAAATCCTGTCACAGTCGGGAGCTCAAATCCCATCACCTCAGTTGGTGTAGAACATCAGACTGTAGAAGAGTTCAGGTGCTTCAGCCCACAGTGTTGTGCTCACTTTTTAACTTTCTCCAAGATTAATTTAATGCTTCCCTCCCACATATCTCTCCATTTTTCTTTCATCCTTGTGCTTACCTAAGAGCCACTTAAGTGCCCCTAATGTATCTGCCTCTACCACCACCGCTGGAAACATGTTCTATGCACTCAGCACTCTGTGTAAAAAAAAACTATCTGACATCTCCCTGATACTTTCCTACAAACACCTTAAAGTTATGGCCCCCTCATATCCACCATTTCCATCCTGGAATCTATGCTTCCTATCATCTTGTGCACCTCCATTAAGTCACCTGTCATCTTCTTTCACTCCAAGGAGAAAAGCCCTTGTTTGCTCAACCTATGCTCGTAAGACATGCTCTCTAATCTGGGCGGCATCCTGGTAAATCTCCTCCGCACACCTTCCACATCAGTCCTGTAATGGTACCTTTTACAGAAGAGTTCATCCTCTGGATCAGACACACTGACGTAGCGCTCCGACCCATCTCCAGGAGGTTCTGAGTGGAGACAGAAACCAAAGCAGTGTCAACAGAGAAGATGAAAGACCGTAAAAGAAATAGTGGCCTCTGCATTAACTCACCCTCACTCCCCCCACACATACTGTACACAGAGTAACGTGCACTGTTCTGGTCATCACGCTAAAGGAAGGATCTGATTAGGCTTGAAGGGGTGCAGAAAAGATTCACAAGGATGTTGCCCGGACCGGAGAGCCCGAGTTATAGGATGCTGGATAGGCTCTGATATTTTTTAACCTGGAACATAGGAGACTGAGGGGTGACCTTACAGAAGCTTATAAAATCATGAGGGATGTAGATATTCAGTATTTTTGCACCTCATCATCCACAGGGTAGGAGAGACTAAAATTAGAAGGCTTAAGTTTTAAGGTGAGAGGGGAAACACTTGATGGAGACATGAGAGGCAAGTTTTGCCATACACAAGGTGATGGGATATGGATTGAGCTGCTTGAGGAAGAGCAGCTGCCAGAACTGAGCCTGTACTTGCTGGAGTTTAGAAAAGGGGGGTGAGGGAAGGGATCATGGAACGGGAAATCGTGGAGTGAGTCGGAGACTTCATGCACCACAGTTTGAAAATGCAAGCAGGGCCTCTCGGGACTTGCCTGTGACGTGATGATGGAAGATTCAATAGGGGACAAACAGAAGATTCTGTGGCCTTGAAAGGGAAACTAGGATGGTGTATTGCCTCCCAGATGCTAGGGTCCAGGATGTCTCAGAGCGGCTGCAGAAGATTCTCAAGGGGGAGGGTGAGCAGCTAGAGGTCATGGTGCACATTGCAATGGCAGAAGTAGAAAAGGGGAAGAGGTCCTGAGCAGTGAGTATGGGGAATTAGGATGGGGGCTGAAGAGCAGGACCTCCACGGTAGCAATCCACTGTGCTACTCTCAGGACCATGTGCTAGTCAGGGCAGGAATAAGATGATAGTATAGTTGAATGAGTGGCTGAGGAAGTAGTGCAGGGGCCAAGGTGTCAGAGTTCGGGATCATTGCTATCTCTTCTGGGGAAAGTATGACCCGTACAAAAAGGACAGGTTACACCAGAGGGCAATCAATGTCCTTGTGGGCAGGATAAGAGCTGTTGGGGAGGGTTTAAACTAAGTTGGTGGGGGGATAGAACTGGAGAGATAGGGCTGAGGATGCGACAGTTTGTATGCAAGTCGATGCAGTGTGTAGTGAGACTGTGAGGGTAGGCAGGCAAACTTGCATTCAGTGGGATGAATTAAAGTGTAAAATGGGGGCAAAATCAAAAAGGGTGATGAATACAGAACTGAAGATGTTATATTTGAATGCCTGCAGTATATAGAATAAGGTAGATGATCTTGTACCCCAATTAGTACGATGGCTGTGGAGTTCAAGTCATTGAGTATATATAAATCGGAGGTTGATAGGTTCTTGATTAGTAAACATAGAAACACAGAAAACCTATAGCACAATACAGGCCCTTTGGCCCACGGAGTTGTGCCGAACATGTCCCTACCTTAGAAATTACTAGGCTTACCTATAGCCCTCTATTTTTCTAACCTCCATGTACCTATCTAAAAGTCTCTTAAAAGACCCTATTGTATCCACCTTCGCCACCATTGCTGGCAGCCCATTTCGCGCATTCACCACTCTCCGAGTAAAAAACTTACCCCTGAGGTCTCCTCTGTACCTACTCCCCAGCACCTTGAACCTGTGTCCTCTTGTGGCAACCATTTCAGCCCTGGGAAAAAGCCTCTGACTAGCCACACGATCAATGCCTCTCATCATCTTATACACCTCTATCAGGTCACCTCTCATCCTCTGTCGCTCCAAGGAGAAAAGGCCGAATCCACTCAACCTGTTTTCATAGGGCATGCTCTCCATGCAGGCAACATCCTTGTAAATCTCCTCTGTACCTTTTTGATGGCTTCCACATCCTTCTCAACCACAGAGTCAATCTGCACAGCTGCTTTGAGTGTCCTATGGACTCTGACCCCAAGATCCTTCTGATCCTCCACAATGCCATTAATACTATATTCTGCCATCTTATTTGACCTACTAAAATGAACCACTTCACACTTATCTGGGTTGAACTCCATCTGCCACTTCTTAGCCCACTTTTGTATCCTATCAATGTCCCGCTGTAACTTCTGCCAGCCCTCCACACTCTTCACAACACCTCCAACCTTTGTGTCGTCAGCAAACTTACTAACGCATCCCTCCACTTCTTCATCCAGGTCATTTAGAAAAATCACGAAGAGTAAGGGTCCCAGAACAGATCCCTGAGGCACTCCACTGGTGACCGACCTCCATGCAGAATATGACCCGTCTACAACCACTCTTTGCCTTCTGTGGGCAAGCCAGTTCTGGATCCACAAAGCAATGTTCCCTTGGATGCCATGCCTCCTTACTTTCTCAATAAGCCTTGCATGGAGTACCTTATCAAATGCCTTGATGAAATCCATGTACACTACATCTACTGCTCTTCCTTCATCAATGTCTTTAGTCACATCCTCAAAGAATTCAATCAGGCTTGTAAGGCACGATCCACCCTTGACAAAGCCATGCAGACAACTCCTAATCATATTATACCTCTCCAAATGTTCATAAATCCTGCCTCTCAGGATCTTCTCCAACAACTTACCAACCACTGAGATAAGACTCACTGGTCTATAATTTCCTGGGCTATCTCTACTCCCTTTCTTGAATAAAAGAACAACATCCGCAACCCTCCAATCCTCCGGAACCTCTCCCGTCCCCATTGATGATACAAAGATCATTGCCCGAGGCTCAGCAATCTCCTTCCTTGCCTCCCACAGTAGCCTGGGGTACATCTCATCCGGTCCCGGTGACTTATCCAACTTGATGCTTTTCAAAAGCTCTAGCACATCCTCTTTCTTAATATCTACATGCTCAAGCTTTTCAGTCTGCTGCAAGTCATCACTACAATTACCACGATCCTTTTCCATAGTGAATACTGAAGTAAAGCATTCATTAAGTGCCTCTGCTATTTTCTATGGTTCCATTCATACTTTCCCACTGTCACACTTGATAGGTCGTATTCTTTCATGTCTTATCCTCTTGCTCTTCACATACTTGTAAAATGCCTTGGGGTTTTCCTTAATCCCACCCGCCAAGGCCTTCTCATGGCCCCTTCTGGCTCTCCTAATTTCCTTAAGCTCCTTCCTATTAGCCTTATAATTTTCTAGATGTCTAACATTACCTAGCTCTCTGAACCTTCTGTAAGTTCTTTTCTTCTTGACTAGATTTATTACAGTCTTTGTACACCACGGTTCCTGTACCCTACCATAACTTCCCTGTCTCACTGGAATGTACCTATGCAGAACACCACACAAATATCCCCTGAATATTTGCCACATTTCTTCCATACTTTTCCCTGAGAACATCTGTTTCCAATTTAAGCCTCCAATTTCCTGCCTGATAGCCTCATAATTCCCCTACTCCAATTAAACACTTTTCTAACTTGTCTGTTCCTATCTCTCTCCAATGCTATTGTAAAGGAAATAGAATTATGATCACTATCTCCAAAATGCTCTCCCACTGAGAGATCTGACACCTGACCAGGTTCATTTCCCAACACCAAATCAAGTACAGCCTCTCCTCTTGTAGGCTTATCTACATATTGTGTCTAGAAACCTTCCTGAACACATCTAACAAACTCCACCCCATCTAAACCCCTTGCTCTAGGGAGATGCCAATCAATATTTGGGAAATTAAAATCTCCCATCACGACAACTGTTATTATTACACCTTTCCAGGATCTGTTTCCCTATCTGCTCCTTGATATCCCTGTTACTATTGGGCGGCCTATAAAAAACACCCAGTAAAGTTATTGACCCCTTCTTGTTCCTAACCTCCACTCAGAAACTCCGTAGACAATCCCTCCATGGCGTCCACCTTTTCTGCAGCCGTGACACTATCTCCGATCAACCTCTTTTGCCTGCCTCCCTGTCCTTTCTGTAACATCTAAAACCTGGCACTCAAAGTAACCATTCCCACCCCTGAGTCATCCAAGTCTCTGTAATGGCCACCACATCATAGCTCCAAGTACTGATTCACGCTCTAAGCTCATCTGCTTTGTTCACAACACTCCTTGCATTAAAATAGACACATCTCAAACCATCGGTCTGAGCGCGTCCCTTCTCTATCACCTGCCTATCCTCCCTCTCACACCACCTACAAGCTTTCTCTGTTTGTGAGCCAACCTCCTCTTCCCCAGTCTCTTCAGTTCGGTTCCCACCCCCCAGCAAATCTAGTTTAAACTCTCTCCAGTAGTCTTAGCAAACCTCCCCGCCAGGATACTGGTCCCCCTCGGATTCAAGTGCAACTTGTCATTTTTGTACAGGTCACACCTGCCCCAAAAGAAGTCTCAATGATCCAGAAATCTGAATCCTTGCCCCCTGCTCCAATCCCTCAGCTACACATTTATCCTCCACCTCACTCTATTCCTATACTCACTGACACGTGGCACAGGCAGTAATCCCGAGATTACTACCTTTGCGGTACTGTTTCTCAACTTCCTTCAACTCCCTGTAGTCTCCTTTCATGACCTCTTCCCTCTTCCTACCTATGTCATTGGTACCAATACGTACCACAACCTCTGGCTGTTCTCCCTCCCACTGCAGGATATCTTGGACGCAATCTGAAACATCCCGGACCCTGGCACCTGGGAGGTAAACAACCATCCGAGTTTCTTTCCTAGTAAGGGTTTCAAAAGGTATGGGGAGAAGGCAGGAGAACGGGGTCCATAATGGAATGGCAGAGCATTCTCGATGGGCCAAGTGGCCTAATTCTGCTCCTATGTCTTCAGGATCTCATTGAAACCTACCAAATACTGAAAGGCCTAGATAGAGTGGACATGGAGAGAATGCTTCCCATCCTGGGGGAGACTAGGACAAGAGAGTGCAGTGTTAGAATTCAATAATGTCCCTTTCGAACAGAGATGAGGAGGAATTTCTTTAGCCAGAGGATGGTGAACCTGTGGAATTTATTTCCACAGATGGAGGTGAAGGCCAAGTAATTGGGTATATTAAAAGCAAAAGCTGAGGTTGATAGTTTCTTGAATAGTAAGGGCGCCAAAAGGTCACAGGGAGAAGGCAGGAGAATGGGGGTGAGGAGGATAATAAATCAGTGTTGAACAAACGGCAGAAAATCTGATGGGCTGAATGGCCTAATTCTGCCCGTATGTCTTCTGGTCTATCTGCATGTCAGTCTGGCTATACCTGGTTTAGCATCCGTTACGCCTTCAATAAAATCAAGATGCTCTGGCCGCACAAGTGCTGGTGTGGAGTATCGAAACTGGAGGAGGAACTCACGGCCATACCTCCGTATTCCTGAAGACATAAAACACAATCAGTCACTGCCAGGTCACTGCTGGAATAACAAGAGGATGCTGTGGAATCCTGTAACAAGACAGATACAAAAAGTTAATCCCAATGGATATTACCAACGAATTACAAAGCAGCAAAAGACTGGGTTAGTTTTCCCTGAGTTGGAGGCAGCTGGGAATGAACCTGTAGAGCTAGACAAAGTTAGCTAGTGTTGTGAGGCCCAAAGATTGGTCCAAAGGCTTGTGTCCAAGGACACAGGTCTGCAAGTCTGACCAGAGAATTGAATTTGGAGGCCCGACATCTGCAAATCTGGGGACAAGGACTGCTGGTCAGAGGCCCAGAGGCCTGGGGTTGGAAGCCTGTCTATATGAGTGGGAGTGTTCAAGATTCTTGGGGGGTGGGTAAGCAGCACCCCAACTTGCGGCACGAGGTCTGACTGACCGTTGGTAGAGCAGGCACTTACAAAAAAAAAAGGATGAGGCACTGGAACACAGGAACAACTATAGCTCTGCAAGTTGTGAGACTCGTCAGCACAAAGCCACTGGAACTCAGCAATCTCACCCAACCTTACCAACCAAACAGACATTACTGGGGATTCATAAATTAGCAACCAGGGTGCCCAACACTTCCTCTTGACTCATGGCACGGAACAAGTTCATGCAATTTAACAGTTGGTAAAGTCAAGTACACCCTCTCAACCTTCTCTACAGATCAGTGGAAAACAGGTTATTCAATGATGCAGCACTGCCAGAACCAAATGGTGCAATAGAGCTAATCAGTGAACCTGCCTACCCTGAGGATTCCTACTGAGCAGTTCAAAGTGACCTTGGCTTTATTTTGCAGTCAAGAACCATTTTTTGGGGATTATGAGAGCTTCGTAATCCCCAATCACGATAACTGGAATAGTATACATGCAGCTTGCTGAACACCCGCTCCATCCCAACTAACATTCAGATTCCAAACTGAATCCTTGCCAACATAATTTTTTTGCTGTTGTGATCGTTTTCATCTTCACCTTTGTGTGCCACTACCACCGTTCCTTCTGTGTAAATTCGCTGCCATCGTCAACATCCGATAGACATTCCCAGTTAGTGTTCATTTTTAATTTAAATTTAGCCCTGTTAATGACGATAAATACATACGATGTAATCTCTGAGTCTGAAGGTGCTGAAGTCTTGAATTCTAATCCCGCTAAGAAACAGAAACGACGAAAGGTGGGTCTACAGAAATGTTACATACCTGGAGTACGGTTTTATTCCATTGCCGTCAGATCAGCAATGCCTTTATTTGTGATACTGTACTGTCTAATGAAGCCATGAAACCACCAAGATTGCAGGAACACTTCCATGGAAAGCCCACTTATGGTATTTCTCAGTTCCAGAAGATGAAAGGAGCATTTGAAAAGTGTTGCACACTCAAGTCATTTGTCAAGAAAACTAAAAATGGCCTTGAAAGTGGTCTCATTGCTTCTTATAACATTTCCAAAATGATAGCATTAGATAATCTCATACAATTGGTGAAAGATTAATAATGTATCAGAAGGGCTCACCACTGTTCTCAAAATGGATAGCAGTATTTTAAAATCAATTCCTCTGAGTAATAACTGTAGTTTGTCGTATTGATGAAATAAGTGAAGATACCGAGCATCAACTATGCAGAGCTACAACAAACAGAACGTGGGATACAACTGTATGAGTCAACTGTGAGAGACAACAAGGCATTGCTAATGGCATATGTATGGTTTATCAAAAATGGAAAAGTTTATGAAGAGATTCTCTTTTGTAAAAAGTTAAAAACAAACATCAACAGAAAATTGATCTACGACGAGCTCAAAATGTATATCGAGGATAAAAGAATTCCAATTAGGAGCATGATTTCTTGTGCAACAGGTCGCCATGCTGGTTTAGTGGCATTTATGAAAAAAGAAACTCCAAGTCTGTTTGCAATCCACTGTATAATTCTTCGTCAATATCTTGCGGCCAAAAATCTCAGCCAGCGACTTTTTTCAAGCATGACTCTTGCAATATCTGCTATCAACAAAATTAAAGGTCATCCATGAAATAGCAGAATATTTCGCCAGTTATGTCAAGATAATGATGAAAAGTTTGTACAATTGCTGCCTCACACTGAAGTGTGTTAGCTGTCAAAAGGCAATTAACCCATTTCTTTGCAAGGTGAAAGAGCAGGAAGAGAGCTTGCAAGAAGAAATTATCAAAATTCAGAATGATGAAGAAGCAAAAATGTTTTTCAGAAATGTTGGAGTTTGTGGTATTAGTAAAATCTGAAGCTACAGGGGTATGATATATCAATTTAATCCAAGATATAAATATCGGACTAAAATTAAATTTCTCAAGCACACTAAATAAATACGGCCATTCAACTCTGTCAGATTACTTTACCTATTGAAAAATGGGAAAAAATTCTTCAATTAGTTATCCATCCTACATAGACTACTCAAAAGTAAGGATTCATAAAATATTCCCAGAGGTGTCCCCAGTGTGTGAGAAATGCCAGTCCTCGGAGGCAAATTTGTTACATAGTTATGCTTTATGTCCCAGGATACAAGAGTATTGGAAGCAAATATTTGAGATCCTATCGAAGGTACTAAAGGTTCAGATAATACCAGACCCCATTTTAATAATTTTTGGAACTTCTGCGAGGTCAAACAAATTCCAGGCTACCCAGCAACAACTCCTGACCTATGGCATACTTAATGGAAAGAAACTCATACTGATGTTCTGGAAAAAGGAGGAAACTCCATCACTCAGACAATGGCTGGTGGCATTAATGGATACTCTGCATCTAGAGAGGATAAAATACGTTATCAAGGACAGACTCAAGGAATTTGAAAAAATCTGGCAACCATTACGTTGTATTTAGAAGAGACCGACAGCTGAACTAAGTGTGGGGGGCGGTAGGACCTAAACAGCACATACGGGAGGGATGAGGGGAGGGTAGGGCTGAGAAGGGGAAAGGAGATGAGGTGGTAGGGTTTCCTTTGCTTTTTGCTTGTTTACTGTACATACATTCATTTGACTTTCATTATGTTGTTATAAGAAAGAAAAGAAAAAAGAAGTGTTGTACTTTAGGATATTGTCGGTTGTGGTTAAGCTGATGTTGCTTCACAATAAAAATATCCGAAAACCTTAAAAAAAAAATCGATACCTGTACCCGGCTGGAAGCACGAGAAAGGTTTATTCATCATATATGCTGGGAAAGCAATAGATCCTTTTTCACAGTTAGTAAGTTTGCAGATGATATTGCTGGACGATCTTGATCAGTTACTTTGAAGGGTCAGCTCTGCTCCTGTGTCTTATGGTCTTATGTTTGGATTAGATACGGCATCAAAGGTTATAGGGAGAAGGCCAGGGAATGGGGTTGCGGAGAAGAAAGAAGGATCAACCATGACTGAATGGTGGAGCAGACTTGATGGGCCAAATGGCCTAATCCTGCTCCTATGTCTTATGGTCTTATATGTGCTAAACATGCGTTGATACAGTTTAAAGGAGTGCATAGGGCCCATATGTCTAAGGATAAATTAGCTCATTATTACTCTCATATAAATCCTGTATGCAATAGATGTCACTCTGAGATAGCTTCTTTAACTCATATGTTTTGGTCATGTCCTTTTTTGAAAAAAATACCGGAAAGATATTTTTGATATTATTTCAACTGTTCTGAGTATTGATTTACAACTTCACCCTATTACCGCAATTTTTGGGTTACCAATGATAGAACTAAATCATTTAACCTCTTCAGCTCGTCGGATGATTGCATTTCTTACATTAATGGCGAGAAGATCCATTTTGCTGAATTGGAAAGAGATCAATCCTCCCACCACATTTCATTGGTTCTCTCAAACTATGTTGTGTTTAAACTTCGAAAAAATTAGAAGTTATGATCCCTCTATTAAATTCGAAAAGACGTGGAGGCCATTTATTCAACACTTCCATATGATGTAATTTGACCTTTTCCAAACCTATTTCTTTTTAATATACGTTGAGAGGAGCAGAGTCAACGACACTAATGGTTCTTTTTTTTGACATTACACAACAGCCCATGTCTTTTTCTCTCTTAGTTTAGTTGGTTAGCATTGTTTAGATTAGTTTTTCTTTTGAGGTATTTTTTTCCTTCTCCTTTTTCATGTTTTTTTTTGTCTATTATATTTGTATCTTGTACGAGTGGGAGGTTTAATACCCGTGTGCCAACTGGGTTTATATTTAAATATGTTAATTATAACAATGTAATCCCAATAACTTTGTATTAATACTATGTTATGTTTATCATTATGATACTAATAAAAAGATTGAAAAAGAAGGATTTTGTGGTATGTGGCTACACTGTAATACGAAGTTTCCTGGTCTTTGGAGAAGAGCCAAACTGCCCTTCATTGCACTTCCATCCTCCTACCTTGTTGAAAGGTAGTGCAGTGCAGTGAACCACACACTCACAATAAAAACAACCAGAAACCATCTGGACATTGTTACACGTGGGGACTTAAGGCTTTTGCTGACAACTTGAACCAGATATTTCAACTCTTTGTAAAAATCATCAAGCTCAATGATCACATTGGTATTGAAGCTGCTGTACAGTACACAGGTACTGTGTAAGCCAACTTTAACGACAAATAAAAATTTAAAGCAGAATCATTTTCTCATGTTAGCATATGGTAGATATGTTTTTACATTTAAGGGGCACCGGAAAGTATACCATGCCTGAGGGGTGTTGGCAAGTATGAAGGTGCTTTAGTGGGGCATTGGCAAGTTTGAAGTGTTTTGGGGGGCATTGGGCTAAAAAAAAAGTTTGGGAAACACTGTTCTAGAGCAGTAAGTGGTGCTGGATGTCTTGAAAAACACCGATGAGATCTACCAAAGCAAGTGAGACTATAAATGATAGATATCTCAATTCTTTTTAGCCATAGGGGAGGTACTGGGAGACTGAGGAATAGGTAGTGATGTTCCTGTTTCAAAAGGGAAAAGAAGGGAAATAGGGACGATGGAGATTTCAAGACAAGTTTTTAAAAACACACACACACACACACAAATACCTGGGATACAACACCCAACACCGGGGGGGGGGGGGGAGAGAGGGGTGAAATAAGATATAATGACAACATTTGGGAGGCATTTAGACATTTTCAACAGTAGCAATTAGCGTAATGCTTTACTGCGCCAGTGATCAGCAACTGGGTTTAATTCCTGCCGCTGTCTGTAAGGAGTATGTACATTCTACTCATAGCACATGGGTTTCCCCTCGGGTGCTCGGGCTCCCCCTCACATTCCACAGACGTGCAGGTTAAGTTTAATGAGTTGTGGGCATACTATGTTGTCACCAGAAGCACGGTGAGCTACCCTTAGCATATCCTTCAACTGTGTTGGTCATTGCCACAAACAATGCATTTCATAGTATTTTTCAATGTGTGGGTGACAAATAAAGCTGATCTTTAAAAAAATAGAGTGAACCAGACCATGTGCAGGCAGATGGGAGTAGTTTCAATTGACATCACGGTCAGCATGGTAGACCGAAGGTCCTATTCCTGACCTGTTCTATGTTACCATTAGCATTCCCGTGGTGTCTCACCAAAATACAATTCATGACTACCTTTCTCCAAAAGCAATTAGATGCAAAGTGAACTGGAGCAACATTTGGGAAGAGGATCAAGGAAAATAGCGTGGCATAGCAGCATAGTTGTTAGCGCAACACTATTCTAGTGCCAGCAGCCAGGTTCGATTTTACCACTGTCTGCAAGAACTTTGTACATTCTCTCTGTGATTGCATGGGTTTCCTCAGGGTGCTCTGGTTTCCTCCCAAAATTCCAAAGACATACAGGTCAGCAGGTTAATTGGTCACATGGATGTAGTTAGGCAGCATGGGCTCCTTGGGCCAGAATGGCCTGTTACCAAGCTGTATCCATAAATAAAAATGAGGCTTTGCAGAGGGAAGGCATTTTAAAGGAATAATGAGACAAAATCTCAGTCCTAAAATACCCACCAACAGAAAGGAAAGAGTACCAGAAAGCAGCACAGCATCGCATGGGGAGATCTGTAACTAACCTGTAGTCTTCTTCTCACACACGCCGACATACTGACAGTTGTCAGTTATCCTGAGTCTGCTCGGCCACAGAGGACCGTAGAGTTTCCTCGGACAAAACTGATAAGAGTAATCCTCCTGACAGGATACCTGCCGAAACATTAATTATAATAAAACAGATCACTGGCATCCTCTCAGCAAAAGGGCCAGAGGCATCTCATTACAGAAAAACCTGGGAAGTTGTACAGTAAGATTGAAATAATTTACAGTGATGTTGCTGGGACGTGAGGACTTGCATTATAGAGAAAGGCTGAATAAGTTCAGACCTTATTCCCTGGAGCATAGGAGAATGAAGTACAATTTGATAGCATCACAAAATTATGAGGGGTATAATTCGGGTAAACGCAAGCAGGCTTTTTCACTGAGGTTGGGTGAGATTAGAACCTGAGGTCATGGGTTAAGGATGAAAGGTGAAACGTTTAAGGGGAACTTCACTCAGAAGGTGGTGAGAGCATAGAATAAGCTGCCAGCAGAACAAGTGGATGCAGGTTTGACTTCAACACTTAAGTTTGGATAAGTATATGGATGGAGGGGTATGGAGGGTTATGGTCCAGGTGCAGGTCAATGGGACTTGGCAGAGTTAGTTAACACAGACTGTTTCTGTACTGCAGGGCTCTATGACTCTAATGATAGCTTTGGAAATACTGAAATCTCATGCTGCCTCCTTACCTTCCAGGTAGGTATTCCATAATAGTACAGCTCTCCATTGCAGATGAGTTTATACAGAGGGGAGTCTGGGACAGAGTTCAGATCCCCACAGAGGATGATGGGGCAAGGTGTGCCATCACTCTGAGCTGCCTGCACCACCTGCTGAATTTCAGCAAACAACACAGCTAGCTGGGTGAGTTTGATGTCCCCCCGCCTCGGGTTGAAGATGAGGTGAGTGTTCGCCACGCAGATGTCGGGCAGCTTTGAGGCGTCTTGGCCGGAGCCTGGAGTTAGGGGCCGGAGCAAAGCCAGCAGTGCCACATTGTCCCTGTTCAACGTTTCCACAATGGGTCGGAAATATTCCACAGGGTGCTCAGAGACTAAACTAAACCGGTCCCGCTTAAAGCACACAGCACACCCATCTGTCTTGATGCCAGTGCGCCGTTTGTATAAGCAGTCATAACCTGGAGAGAAAACAAGCAGGTTCACACACGGGAAAGATAAAAGTAAACATTATTTGTCACATGTACATCGAGCAGACAGTGAAGAAAGGCTGAGTGACCTGGGGCTTTTTTCTTCAGGGCAAAGGAGAATGAGAGGTGACTTGATAAGAGATAAGAGGCATAGAGAGAGCGGATAGCCAGAGACTTTTTCCCAGGGTAGAGATAGTTTTAAGGTGATGGGAGGAAAGTATAGGGGAGGGCAATGTCAGAAGTAAGGTTTTTTTTAAATACACAGAGAGCGGTAGACGCACTGAACACTCAGCTGGGATTGTGGTAGAGGCAGATACATTAGAAACATTTAAGTGACTGTTAGAGATGATAGAAAAATGGAGAACTGTGAAAGAGAATGGTTAGATAGTAGGTGAAAAGGTCGGCACAACATTGTGTGCTGCACTGTTCTGTGATCTAAACGTCAATGATCAACACAGTGTGAGGATGCTCTGGGGGCAGCCCACAGGTGTTGCCATGTTCTGGTCCCAACAACTTACTAACCCATTTGTCTTTGAAATGTGGAGGGAAACCAGAACACGTGGAAGAAACCTATGCAGTCACAGGGAGAACGTACGAACTCCTTACAAACAGTGGAGGAAATTGAACTCTGACTACTGGCACTGTAAACCGTTACACTAGCTGCTATGCTACCACGCCACGCTAACCCGGAACCTTCAATGACCCCTCGATTGGAGTGAATGGGAAGCCTCTCCAGAATCTTCACTGACAACTGCGTGCAGGGCTCTGCTGAATCAGCAGAGGAGAAATCTTTGATAAGACATTAAACCAAGGCTCCATCTTCCCTCCTGAATTACAGATTCCACGACACCACTTAAAGAGGAACGGGGAGTAGATTTGGATGCTCTGGCCAATATGTATCTATTCACCCAGCATTACCAACATTACTGATTTTCTCGTTATCATTCTGCCATTTGTTGCCAATTGCATTTCCTAAGAGAGGCCTCAATTCAAAATGTATCATTGGCTGTGAAATGGAAATATTCAAGCAACACACACAAAATGCTGGAGGAACCCAGCAGACCAGGAGAAAAAAAGGCTGAGGAGAAGATTTAAAAGGTGGCGGGAAGGGAGAGAGAATCACCAGGTGAAAGCTGAAACCGGGAGGGGGAGGGTTGAAGTAAAAAGCTGAGAAGTTGACTGGTGAGATGAAGTGAGAGAGGGAAAAGAGGTTGGGGGGCTGGGAGGCATTACCACAAGTTTGATAAATCAATGTCATGCCTTCAGGTTGGAGGCTACCCAAACGGAATATAAGGTGTTGTTCCTCCAACCTGAGTGTGGTCATCACAGCAGTGGAGGACGCCATGGATGGACATATTGGAATGGGAATGGAACGTGGAATTAAAATGGGTGGCCACTGGGAGATCCCACTTGTTCTGACGGATGAAGAATAGATACTCAGCGAAGTGGTCTCCCAATCTATGTCGGGTCTCACCGATGTAAAGGAAGCCACATCGGGAGCACCAAACACAATACGTGACCCCAACAGACTCACAGGTGAAGTGTGACCTCACCTGGAAGGACTGTTTTAGGGCCCTAGATGGTAGTGAGGGAGGTGGTGTAGGGGCAGGTGTAGCATTTGTAATGCCTGCTGAGTTCCTCCAGCACTCTCTGTGTGTTGCTCATATTTCCAGCATCTGCAGATTTTCTCGTTAATGGAAATATCCCTTTCAGCATACAATTTCTTCCTCTTCCCTCTTTTTCAATTCTCTATTCTGGCTCTCCTCATACCCTTCTCACAAGCCCATCGCCTCCCTCTGGTTCCCCTCCTCCTGCTCTTTATTCCACGGTTCACTCTCCTATCAGGTTCCTTCTTCTTCAGCCTTTAACTTCTTTGACCCATCACCTCCCAGCTTCTTACTTCATTCCCCCTCTCCCACACCCACTTGGTCTCACCCATCACTTGCCAGTTTGTACTCGTCCCCCTCCTCCCCCATCTTCTTCTTCTGGCTTCTTACTCCTTCCTTTCTAGTCATGATAGACTGCCTTGGCCTGAAATGTTGACCACTTATTCCCTTCTGACCTCTGCATTTTGTGTCTCTCTCACTGGCTGTGGCACTTTGTAGAGTCCTTAAATGGATACAATCGGGCAGTAAAACAATGACAAGTGAATTTCTAATGACATATTTATAATTATCCTTCCCTGTTCCTTGGCATTTCAGCACAAGGTTGTAAGTTACAATAATAAATTTACATTGCAGCATTTAATACAAGACCATAAGACACAGGAGCACAATTAGGCCATTCAGCCCATTGAATCTGTTCTACCGTTTGATCATGGCCGATCCATCTCAACAGCAAAACAAGCCCCTTTCTCACCCTCTCGCCCACCCATCCACTCACATATAGACAGGCCACCTCTGGGCCCCTGACCAACAGTCCTTGGCCCCAGGTTTGCAGATGTTGGGCCTCCAACCTCCATTCCCTGGTCAGACTTGCAGACCTCTGACCTTGGAAACAAGCCTTTGGACCGACCTTCGGGCCTCACTACACTAGCTAATTTTGTCTACCTCTACAGGTTCATTCCCAGACACCTCCAAATCAGGAAAAATTAACCCAGTCTATTTCTGCTTTGTAATTAGTTGGCAATATCCAAAAGGTTCACTGGAGTTAACTCTTCCTATTTACTTTTTTACAGGAGTCCACAGCATCCTCTTGTAAATGGATGTGCAGATAGACCATAAAACATAGGGTTAAAATTAGGCCATTTAGACCACTGGGTCTCCTCTGCCACTCGACCATCGCTGATTTATTATCTCTCTCATCCCCATTATCCTGCCTTCGCTCCATAACATCCAACGCCCTTTCTAATCAAGAACCTATCAACTACTGCTTTCAAAAAGCCCAATGACTTAACCTCCAAAACCATCTGTGGCAATAAATTCCACAGGTTTTCCACCCTCTGGCTAAATAAATTCCTCATCATTTCTGTTCTAAAGGGACATTCTTGCATTCTGACACTGTGCTCTCTGGTCCTAGACTCCTCCACTATAGGCAACATCCATGCTACGTCCACTATCTAGGCCTTTCAATATTCGGTAGGTTTCAATGAGATTCTTAAGACATAAGGGCAGAGTTAAGCCCCTTGGCCCACCATGCCAGTCCATCACAGCAGATTTATTATTCCTCGCAACCCCATTCTCCTGCCTTCTTCCAGTAACCTTTGACACCCTGACTAACCTGGAATTTAAAGCAGACAAGTGCAAGGTGTTGCACTTCAGTAGGACCAATCAGGGTAGGTCTTACGCAGTGAACGGTCGGGCACTGAGGGGTGTGGTAGAACAAAGGGATCTGGGAATACAGGTCCATAATTCATTGAAAGTGGCGTCACAGTTTGATAGGGTTGTAAAGACAGTTTTTGGCTCATTGGCCAAAGTATTGAGGAGAGGAGATGGGATGTTATGTTGAAGTTATACAAGACATCAGTGATGCCTAATTTGGAGTACCATGTGCAGTTTTTCTCATCTATCTACAGGAAAGATGTAAATAAGGTTGAAAGAGTACAGAGGAAATTTCAAGGATGTTGCCAGGTCTGGAAAGATGGAATAGATTCGACTTTTATTCCTTGGAACATACAAGATTGAGAGGAGATTTAATAGATGTATACAAAATGATAAGGGGTATAGATAGGGTAAATGCCAGCAGGCTTTTTCTACTGAGGTTGGGAGGGACTACAACCAGAGGTCATGGGTTAAGGGTGAAAGGTTTGGATAGGTACATGGACGATAGGGCTGTGAAGGACTACAGTCCTGGTGCAGGTTAATGGGAGTAGGCAGTTTAAATGGCTCAGCACAGACTGGATGGGCCAAAGGGCCTGTTTCCGTGCTGTACTTCTCCACGTCTCAAACCAAGAACATATCAACCTTCGCTTTAAATATACTCAATGACTTGACCACCACAGCCGTCCATGGTAATGAATTCCATAGGTTCCCCACCCTCTTGTTAAAGAAATTCCTCATCTTTGTTCTAAATGGAAGTGCCTCTATTCTGAGGTTGTGACATCAAGCACCTCCAGCACTGAACTGTAATAAAAAGGAGAAGTTTATGCAAAGTCAATGTGCAGCAGAAATATTGTGTTAAAAGCGATGAGATAATGTTAAAGATTTGCCCAGTTACCTTAACAAGCCGTTCTGCTATTCAACTGAATTGACCGCTCTCGTTGTGTTGGATTGAAGTGTAGAATTGTTATTTTTCTTGTAGTTTAACTTTCCTGTGTTTGCTTGTATTTTCATATGATTATCTATTATATATACATGAAACTGTTCAGTGAATTTTCCAGGAATCACTGTACAGTTGCTTCTGTATTTTTTTTTAGAAACGTCTTAGTTTTCATTAGCGGGTCACACCACTTGAATCTGGCTATTTTATAGGTTATTTGTTATCATTGAAATGCTGTTATCACTAGTCTGAGTATGAGAAGACCACAACTGCTTTTAGTTTGTTTTTTTCTTTGCTCCTGTAATGTTTAATGAAATGGCTATAAGCCACAAGTTTTATGCCTCACTTCTGACTTGCAAAAGCATCAGAATCCAACAGTAGTTTAACTCTGCCTTGGCTCAGTAATATATAATGCACTCCCCCCCCCCTCACCTAACAACCTACTGTAGGCAATATTCAATCATGTACATCCTCTTGTTTGGCTTGAACATATCGGGGTGAGTTCAAATTTAGCCTAGCTCACTGAGTAGAGAAGTTCAGAATTCTTAAAAGTAAATCTACCAAAACTGAGCACAGCATTGAGGTCACCTTTTATAGGAAAGACATCATTAAACTGGGAAGAGTGCAGAGGAGATTTACGAGGATGTTTCCAGGACTCTAGGGTCTGAGCCAGAGGGAGAGGTTGGGAGGCTGGACTTCTATTCCTCGGAATGCAGGAGATTGAGAGGTGATCTTATAGTGGTGTATAAAACAAAGAGTGGTATAGATTGAGGCAATGCATACTGTCTTTTCCCCAGGGAAAGGGAACCAAGAACTAGAGGGCATAGTTTTAAAGTGAGTGGGAAAAGATTTAAAAGGGACCTGAGGGGAAACTTTTTCAAGCAGAAGATGGTTGATATTTGGAATAAACTGCCAGAGGAGTGTTTGAGGCTGGTACAATATATAAAAGACAATTGGATGAGAACATGGATAGGAGGGGTTTAGAGGGATATACAGCCAATGCAGGAAATGGGATTAAAGTTAATGAGCAAAATGGGTAGCATGGGCATGATGGGCAGAAGGGCCTATACAGTGCCATAAGTCTGCAGGAAGGAAAAACACACCTTGTGTGGATGGCAGAGTAACATAGTGGTTAGCACATTGGTTTACAGTGCCAGCGATCACCCACTGGAGTTCAATTCCCACCACTGTCTGGAAGAGTTTGAATGTTCTCCCCATGACCCTCATCCCAGTACTCCAGTTTCCTCCCATATTCCAAGAATGTATGGATAGGTCGAATGGTCCAATTCTGCTCCCATGTCTTATGGCCTTATGGTTAGTCAGTTGCTGGACATGCTATGTTGGTATTGGATGCAGGGTGACACTTGTGGGCTGCCCCCAGCACAATCATCAGTGATTTGATTGGTGCAGAGAAATGCATTGCACTGTATGTTTCCATGTACGTGTGATAAATAAAGCTAATATAATCTATTCCTTAGAGAATAGAGAAAAAAATCAATACATATGCTGAAGGTCCAAAGTGACACACACAAAGTGCTGGAGGAACTCAGCAAATCTACGGAGAGTACATGCTCAGATATGTGAAGAGGAGTAAACAGGTGAAGTTTCAGGCTGAGACCCTTCATCAGGGCTGGAGAGAAAGGGGAATAAGCCAAAATAAGAAGGTGGGAGGGAATGAATATGAGGGGGAAGGTGGGAGGAAAAGGAGTACAAACTGGCAGGTGAGGGGTTAAGCCAGAATAAGAAGGTGGGAGGTAGCAAAAATAAATTCCAGTTCATTTTGGGTCACTCACCCCTTAGCTGGAGAGCTGGCCGAAACTGCTGATAGTAATGGTTTTCCTGAACTTCCTGCAGGCACATAATCTGATAGGGAAATAGAAGATATTTAGGTTGTCACAGGAGCTGAGGACTGAGTAGCAATTTAAAATTTATGTCTTTAAGGATAAACTTTATTTGTCACATGTACATTGGAACCTGCAGTGAAATGTGTAATTTTGGGTCAAATCAAATCAATGTAGGTAGCGCTGGGCAGCCTGCAAGCTTCGCCACATTTCTGGCACCAACAAAACATGCCCACAACTTAGTAACTCTAACTAATGTGGGAGGAAACCAGAGAACCCAGAGAAAGCCCATGTGATCATGGGTGGGGGGGGGGAGGAGACATACTAACTTCTTACAGGCAGCAGTGGGAATTGAGTCACGAGTAAGGTGATGCGCTGTTACGTTACCACGCTGCCCCAACGCCTACATGTTTGCATCGACCAGGCACTGTGCTGAAGCGAGCAGACACTGATATAAGCTAGTACTGACATAAGAGACAGTAAAGACATTGAACACAAGGTGCTTTACGGGAGCATTTTCCCGGCAAAATTTTGTCACAGTGCCAAGTTAACTGACCAGAAGCAAGTTTTAAGTAACATCTTGAAGGAAGCATTGGGAAGCAATCCAACAGCTGAAGGACACAGCTGTCAATGGTGGGGTGATTATTTATTTAGAGATTCAGCCTTTCAGCCCAACCAGCCGGTGCTGCCCAATTACACTCATGTGACCAATTAACCTTCTAGCCTGTACATCCTTGGAGCCTGGGAGGAAACAGGAGCATCCCGTGGAAACCCTTAAGGTCATGGGCAAACTCCTTACATTCAGCAGCAAGTCTCAACCTGCTTTGCTGGTGCTGTAACTGCTATGCTACTGAACTGCCCATTTATTACTGCTATGTGTACTGTTTACTCTAGAAGCAAAATGCAAAAACCAGCAGTCCAAGGATGTGCTGGGTGCTGCCTCCAAGTATCATTATGCTTCTGGCGCCAACAAACATGCCCACAACTTAGTGACCTCAACTGTACGTCTTTGGAATGTGGGAGGAAACCAGAGCACCCAGAGGAAACCCATGTGGTCAAATTTAGGGATACTCCAGAGACCAAAGTTAGAGGAGAACAGAGATTATAAAGGGAGAAGTCTAATGTTATGAGACATAGTCAAGACGGAGAGGAAGGATCTTTCTACCCCATGGTGAGGGTGTCTGAGACAAGAGACTTAAGGTGAGCGTGGGAAGTCTAGAGGAATGCAAGGGTGTATTTCTACTGTTCAACCCCACAGAGAGGGATTGAAATCTGGAATGCACTGCCTGAGATGATGGTCTCAAACATTTCAGAAACAGCAAAAACAAACTTTTCAATTAGCAAGGTATAGATGTCTAAGGACCTAATGCAGGTCCTGTACATGGGATTAGTTTACATGGATGCAATAGTTAGCAAGGACATGATGAACCAATGGCCCTTATTCTGCACAGTACAACTAGAGATTATGGATGTTGAGAAGGCCAAAATAATTGAAGAGGTTTCACATTCTTGTTTATAATTTTTAAACAGAAATAATACTTAAGTGGCAGTCAGTGTAGTTCAGCTAGACTCTGTTACAACAGGAGCAGCTGTGCTTTGGACGACCCTAGGTCTACAGAGGATAAAATCTGAGAGAAAGCCAGTTAAATCTTTAGCAGCAGTTAGGCAGAGGCAAGAGTGGAGTCGAGCAGTGTTAGAGAGGTTGAATAAGCGACTTTAGTAAAAGTTTAGTGCGATAGTGTTCTATGTTAAGTGAGACTAGAACTAGGGGACATAACCTCAAGATTCAGAGGAGTAGACTGAGGACAGAGGAGGAGCTACTTTTCCCAGAGAGAAATTAATCTGTGGAATTCTCTGCCCGGGGAAGTAGTACAAGCTGTTTCATTAAATATATTTAAGACACATTTAGATGATAGATTCTTGTCCAGTTTAAGAGTTATAGGGAAAAAGCAGGTAGGTGAAGCTGAGTTCACAGCAAGATCAGCCATCATTTTATTGAATTGCAGAGCAACCTCTACAGACCAGTTGGCTCACACCTGCTCCTGTTTCTTAGGATCTTTCTTTCTTTCTTTCTTTTTAAATCTTTTTATTAAATAAGTATACAAAAAGGTAAGCCATATAGACACTAATACACTGTTAGAATATAATAAAATTACAGAAGATATTAATACAAAAAAAAATACTACAAACAATGTAATTTAAACATAACATACCAAGGTAACATAATAGTATACTAATTTTATTTATATATCAATAGAGAAAAGGAAACCCCCCCCCCAAAAAAAACCCACCGTGCAACTAACTAAAAGCAAAGCAAAGCAATGGGCTAACTTGAAACCAAACAGAGTTAAACTTAAAATCACGTCCTCAATCCCGACCTCCATTAAAAACAGTAAAAAAAAACAAGAAGGGTATATATTACATTAAATGAAAATATTGAATGAAAGATCTCCAAGTCTGTTCAAATTTAAATGAGGAGTCATAAAGATTGCTTCTAATTTTCTCAGATTCAAGCATAATATCGTCTGAGAAAACCAAAAAAAGGTAGTTGGAGCATTAAGCTCTTTCCAATGTTGTAAGATACATCTTTTCGCCATTAAAGTAAGAAATGCAATCATTCTACGGGCTGAAGGGGAGAGATTACTGGAAATTTTAGGTAGTCCAAAGATAGCAGTAATAGGGTGAGGAGAGATATCTATATTCAATACCTTGGAGATAATATTAAAAATGTCTCTCCAAAAAGTTTCCAAAGTAGGGCAAGACCAAAACATATGAGTTAAAGAGGCTATCTGCCCCGGACATCTATCACAAAAAGGATTAATATGAGAATAAAAGCGCGCTAACTTATCTTTGGACATATGTGCTCTATGAACAACTTTAAATTGAATTAGGGAATGTTTAGCACAGATAGAGGAAGTATTGACTAATTGTAAAATCTGCCCCCAGTCATCCACGGAAATGGTAAACCCCAATTCCTGTTCCCAATCTACCCTAATCTTATCAAATGGAGCTTTCCTAAGTTTCATAATAATATTATAAATCATAGCCGATGCACCTTTCTGACATGGATTAAGATTGATTATAGTATCTAAAATGTATGTAGGAGGAAGCATTGGAAAGGAAGAAAGTATAGTACTTAGGAAATTTCTAACTTGTAGATATCTAAAAAAATGTATTCTTGATAAGTTATATTTATTAGATAATTGTTCAAAAGACATAAGGGAACTATCTAAAAATAAATCCAAAAACCGTGAAATACCCTTAGTCTTCCAAATTTGAAAAGCACGATCCGTAAAAGAGGGAGAAAAAAATATTACCTAAAATAGGAATCGCTAACCCAAATTGATTAAGATCAAAAAATTTTCTGAATTGAAACCAAATACGCAAGGTATATTTAACTATCGGGTTAGACACCTGTTTAAGGCGTTTCCAATCAAAAGGAAGAGAGGAACCTAAAATAGAGCCAAGTGTAAAACCCTGAACAGATTGTAATTCCAATACTACCCATTTAGGAATGGATAGTATATCCTGGTCCAGTAACCAGAATTTCATATGTCGAATATTAATTGCCCAATAATAAAATCTAAAGTTAGGTAATGCTAAGCCTCCATCTCTCTTAGCTTTCTGTAAATGTATTTTACCCAGTCTCGGGTTTTTATTCTGCCAAATAAATGAAGAAATTTTAGAGTCAACTTTGTCAAAAAAAGATTTTGGAACAAAGATTGGTAATGCCTGAAATATATATAAAAATTTTGGCAAAAAAAACATTTTAACTGCATTAATACGACCAATCAAAGTTAAATCTCTTCCTATAGATGCTGCTTGGCCTGCTGCGTTCACCAGCAACTTTGATGTATGTTGCTTAAATATAAAGGAAACCATTTAGATGAAAGTTGAGTAATATGGTCTATTAATGGTAAAAAGTTAGTCTTAAATAAATCTTTGTATTTACAAGTAATTTTAATCCCAAGATATGAAAAATAATTATTAATCAATTTAAATGGAAATTTATAATATAAGGGAAGTTGTTTATTAATCGGAAAGAGTTCACTCTTACTAAGATTTAATTTATAACCTGAAAAAAGACCAAATTGTACTAATAACTCTAAAACAGCCGGGATGGATTTTTGAGGATTAGAAATATATAAAAGTAAATCATCAGCATAGAGTGATAATTTAGGGGACTTTAAGCCCCGAGTTATCCCAGTAATATTTGGAGATTCTCGAATGGCAATTGCAAGAGGTTCTAATGCAATATCAAATAATAAGGGACTAAGAGGACAACCTTGTCGAGTACCTCGAAAAAGAGGGAAAAAAGGTGAACTTAAAGAGTTAGTACGGACCGAGGCCACAGGAGAATAATATAAGAGTTTAATCCAGGATATAAATTTCGAGCTAAAATTAAACATTTCAAGCACCTTAAATAAATAAGGCCATTCTACTCTATCAAAAGCTTTCTCGGCATCTAAAGAGATAACACATTCAGGAACATTTTGTGAGGGAGTATAAACGATATTTAACAGTGTACGAATATTATAAAAAGAGTAACGACCTTTAATAAAACCCGTTTGGTCTTCCGAAATAATAGAGGGAAGTACTTTTTCTAATCTATTTGCTAATACCTTAGAAAAAACTTTAGAATCAACATTTAATAAAGATATTGGTCTATAAGATGCACATTGAGCAGGATCTTTATCCTTCTTTAATATTAAAGAAATTGACGCTCTATTAAAAGATTCAGGAAGTTTACCAAGTTTCAATGAAGCCTCAAAAACCCTACAGAGCCAAGGGATTAATGAAGGAGCAAAACATTTATAAAATTCTACGGTAAACCCATCAGGGCCAGGAGCTTTCCCCAAATTCATAGAGAAAATAACATTCTTAATCTCATCCATGGTAATGGGAGTATCTAACATAGAAGCCATATCCTGTGAAATCTCAGGGAAGTCTAAATTACCTAAAAAAATCATTCATATATTTAGAATCTCGAGGAGACTCTGATTGATATAAGGAAGAGTAAAAATCACAGAAGGTTTGATTAATCCCCACATGATCAAGTATCAGTCGATCATTTTGGTTATAAATCTGATTAATTTGAGATTTACCATAATTAGACTTCAATTGATTAGCCAACAGTTTGCCAATTTTGTCACTGTGTAAATAAAATTCACTTCTTGTTTTCTTTAATTGGTTTACAATCGAGGACGAGAGTAATAAACTGTGTTCCATTTGAAGTTCAGTTCTTTGTTTATATAACTCCTCAGAAGGAGCTATAACATATTTCTTATCAATTTCCTTAATCTTGTCCACAATTACCAACTCCTCCTGCTTCTGCTTCTTCCTCAAAGCAGCAGAATACGAGATAATCTGACCACGAATATAAGCTTTAAAAGTGTCCCAAAGAGTGTTAACAGAAATATCCTCTGTATGGTTAATTGTAAAAAAAAGATCAATCTGTTCATTCATAAAGTTAACAAAGTCCGAGTCCTGAAGCAACAGCGAATTAAAACGCCATTGTCTATTATTTTGTATATTGGCCAGAATTTTAATAGAAAGCTTAAGTGGAGCATGATCCGAAATGGTTATAGAATCATAATCACATTTAATCACTGAGGAAATAAGACGAGAATCAATAAAGAAATAATTAATTCTTGAATAGGAATGATGAACATGTGAAAAAAAAGAAAAATCTTTTTCCTGAGGATGCAAAAAGCGCCAAATGTCCGTCGACCCAGAATCAGAAAGGAATGAATTAATCAAAGTTGCAGATTTATTAGGTAAGGTCCGTAAAGGAGCCGAACGGTCCAAAGCTGGAGACAAACAGGTATTAAGATCTCCGCCCCAGATCAATGAAAACTCATTCAAATTCGGAAACTGATTAAATAATGATTTATAAAATTCCGGACAGTCCATATTAGGAGCATAAACATTAACCAAAACTACTTTTTTATTGAATAGTAAACCACTAACCAATAGAAATCTACCATTCGGATCAGAAATAATATCATGTTGTATAAAAGTAACTGAGGAGTCTATAAAAATAGAGTCGCCTCGAATCTTAGCATTGGAGTTCGAATGAAACTGTTGTCCCTTCCAGAATTTAAAAAAACGTAGTCTGTCCCCCCTCCGCACATGGGTCTCTTGTAAGAATAAAATTTGTGCTTTAAGTCTCCGGAACACTTTAAAAACTTTTTTCCTTTTAATAGGATGATTAAGACCATTAGTATTCCAGGAGACAAAATTAATAATAGACTCCATAAACCCTAAAGTCAACCCACAACAAGGAGGATTGACGATAGGCTCGACCCACGAACCCGGAGAGGGAACAGAACATACAAGAGATACCGGGAAGAACGCAACCAATACTTCAATAATGTATATAGCCCAAGAAGAAAGAAACTAAAACGTGAAGCCCCTCCCACCACCCCCCACCCCATGACCCCAAGGCTAAATCTAACGCAGACCAGCCCGAAAGAAGCAAGCACTAAAACTACCCCCATGACTTCCGGTATACGCTCCCTAAAAAAAAGTGTAAATATAAAAAAGATCAGCTGATAATAAAACAGTAAAAGAATAAAAAAAAGATAACTCAATTAAAATAAACACATAACAGAATAAAAGCCAGAAAATATATTAAAAAAACCGCAATAAACCCCAGACCCATGAATAAACAGAACAACAAAAAAAAGATTATTAACATTAACTAGTTATAAAAACCTACAAAACAAAATAGATTTAAAAAAAAACTACAAAATTTAAGGCCACAAAGAAAATACGTAAAATGACAATAAGGAAGTAACCACCCAGAATCCCCTGGGAAAAAGAAAGAAATGACGCAGTTAAAAAGAAAGTTTAGCAACCATATTAAGTAATCAAAAATAAACTTTTCTGCCCAAATAGGGCAAAAAAAAATTAAGACCGACAAATTCACAGCCTCCGATCAACGGAGATAGTTAAAAAAATTACAATTAAGATGTTGAAGGTGAAAATTGATCCAGATAACTCTGGGCATCCGATGGAGAGTCAAAAAAACGGAGGGCTCCATCCAACGTACGACTCCTTAGACGTGCAGGGTAAAGAAGCGCTGGTTTTAAATCCATCTTGTAGAGTTCCGACATCACAGATCTGTAACGAACCCGTTGATCCCGGATTGGTTTACTGAAATCTTCCACGAATCGGAATTTAAGATCCAAAAAATCAATGAAACCTTTAGGTCGAACAAATCGAAACAGTTTCTCCTTGTCTTGAAAGTAATGAAACCGTAAAATGACATGTCGAGGTTTATCTGACCTAAGCAAGTATGATGGAACTCTGTGAACGCGATCCAATAGCGGTGGTTGGTCAGGAAATACAGTAGGAAATGCATCTTTTAAAAGTTGAGAAAAATACTTCATAGGGTTATCAGATTCAACAGCTTCACGCACCCCGATCATTCGTAGATTCTGCCGTCGCACTCTAGATTCTAAGTCAGAGTTTTTAAAGGTCAGAAAGTCAAGTTTCTTCTTCATTACATTAATTGTTTCTTCGATTTTCCCCATCTTAAGCTCACTTTGTTGCGTGGATTTTTGAAGATCAGATATAGCCGACTGATGTTCCGTAATAGATGTTTGTATCTTATCGATTGAATCGGCAATTTTCTGGAAATTAATTGAAATTTCCGCACGAATCAGCTCCGTAACAGAGGTTGAAATTTCCGCACGAATCAGCTCCATAACAGAGGTTGAAATTTCCCTTTGAATTAACTCCGATATAGCTTTCAAAGTCACCGGTGGTTCAGTCGGGGGGAAATCAATACCTTTCGGTTTAACCGGAGGTTTGCCATCCTTCCCATTTTTCCCATTCTTAGACATAGCAGACCTTAAACGCATCCAGTTATCGAAGAGCCCAATTTATTTCAAAGTATTGTAAAAGTTGATGCCTTAATGGTTAATTAAAATATAGCTGATCATAAGAAAAAAAACTCAGAGGTAATGGAGCGAGTCAAGAACGCGACTTCACTCCATGAGTGCTACCGGAAGTCCCCCAGGATCTTACATTATAACAATTACCAAATCCACCGACTTCTGTGTTCCTTACAGTCAGAGCAAATTTCCACCCATCAAATACACAGTTTGATAATTTACAGACAGAGAAGGGGGTCAACAGAGGTGGTGGTGTGGTAGAGCTGGATGTACTCAGTATATATTTGGAAAACGATGTCACATCAGACAGGATTGTAACCCAGTGATAATGGCAAGTACTGTCCACAGAGCTGAATAGCCAACTACAAGTTCAACTTAAAAAAAAAATTAGTGTTAAGAATATCCTTCCAATTTATTCAGGAGTTGCATGTCTTATGAGGATATGTTGAGTGAGCGAGGGCTTTTCTGCAGTGAGTGAAGGAGGATGAGAAGTGACCTGATAGAGCTGTACAAGCTGACAAAAGGCAGAGATCAAATGAATAGCCAGATGGAAGTTTGGGGGATTGGGGAGTCAGAGGTAAGTTTTTTGTTAATATCAACAGAGAGTTGTTGATGCATGGAAGCCCCTGCCAAGCGTGACAAGCAGACACATTAGGGACTTATAAGAGACTCTTAGATAGGCACAAGGATGATAGAAAAATGGAGGCTTTGTAGGAGAGAAGAGGTAATCTTGGAGTAGGTTAAAAGGCTGCCACAACATTGTGGGCCAAAGGGTCTGTCCTATGCTGCTATGTTCTATGTTCTACTGTACATTCCTGCTACTAGCACACTGTTAAACTTGCCTATCCCCAACATTTAATGCACTTTAGGACAAATCTGTTTCATCATTCACTATTCTGTCCTGTTGTATATTCATGGAGCCATCTTTTAACACTGTAACAAAAGGGGTTTATTTTGGGTGTCTGCAGTGTACACTCAAGAGGCTTTTGGAACTGACACTAGTAATCAATATTCACAGGGGTTCTGCTAATTGGATATGCTATCACTGTAAATATCTAACTCAGTAAACTTACCTGACTATATTCAAAATAGTAAAGTAGGTGATCTTAGCCATTGAAGATGTAGTTAATTGTTTGCAGTCTAAAACACTGCATCAGGAAGGTGACAGTCACTTGGATCTTCTTGGACTCGCTCTCCTGAAGGTTTGCTGTACAAATCAGGACTTTCCTATTTCCCAGTTGCAACTTCCATGTGGCTAAGTTTCGATCAGCTACCGCAAACAGTACAGTGGTGGAAGGAGCCAAGTAGAGGCTGGGTATCACAAGCATAGCCACACACTGACACTGCTTGAAGGCATGCAGCCCGTGAGGCTCCATTCAACTGCAGACCTTCATTCTTGGCAAGGTTTTCCCTCATTTCCCTCCTGCTTCTTGCCTCAAAAGTACCCTGTGCTTACATCATGCTTCATTACAACCCCAGCACATGAAAACTGATGTCAAAATGGCTGTTGTGACACGTCTAGTGTGGTAGTGTAGTAGGTAGTGCTTGCTGCTCTCACTGTCAGCTTCCACTGTTGACTAGTGGTCTTGTGAAAAGGAGAGCTGAATGTATAAGTCTCTCTCTGCCAATACATCGCCTCTCTAACAGCAAACTTCATGTCATGCTTCCTTGCTGGCACAAACTGAAACTGAACTCCTTTCAGACTCAGGCTGAATTATACAGGACAGGGAGGAGGTCTGGCCCCTGCACACATAGCATGCAGGCCCACTGGCTTGTGGACATACTCTGGTGCTCATGAACCAGATCCCCAGCTATGTGGGCAGCCTCGGGAGAGACAAAGGCTATGGGAGTAAACCCAGACAGCAAATGCAGAGTGGAGGCCTTAAGGTGGCTGCACATCATTGAACATCCTTCTGGCAGCTCCTGCAGCCAAGCTGGTGCCAAATGTACTGCTTCATAAGCTTTCCTTTGGGTTACACTGGTGAGGCCAAAAGGGGAATCTTGACAACTGGGCATCTCAGGATCTCCATACCTTCCGCCCAGGCTTCTGATGATGATCACCACCACCCATTGTCCTTCGAGACAGATGGATGTCAATCACCAACCACATGAAAACTGGTCAAAGGTCTCAACCCTTATCTGAGATCAAAATGGCTGTTGTTCATTGAGAAGTTAACCGGAGGGGCGCGTCAGAAAGGTTATCCAGCTCTGGGGATCACTGTGATTAAAGCCAGACCTCTCAGCCCACCCCCTACCTCTCTTACCAAGCACTTTCTGGTCAGCTGTGGGAGTCAGAGAGCTTATAATGGGTGCCTGTTTTAACCTATCCACAGAGATAAAATCAAAAACATTTATTTCTACTTGTGCTGCCAACTCATATGTCTTATTACAAATGTCCCCCTTCTTTCGGGTAAAGAGCCTCAAGCTTTGGGCTGTTATAGCTTTTACTTCATTCAATTTC
Source organism: Mobula hypostoma (assembly GCF_963921235.1). Taxonomy (NCBI): domain Eukaryota; kingdom Metazoa; phylum Chordata; class Chondrichthyes; order Myliobatiformes; family Myliobatidae; genus Mobula; species Mobula hypostoma. Next base: position 29,029,896 of record NC_086097.1, on the reverse strand, counting down.
TGCCAAACAATTGCATCTATTTTCTGGCCCTTCCTGTCATACTTTTCTTTCACTTGATAGCGGTGTACCAGACAAGAGGCATAGATCGTGTAGGCAGCCAGAAACATTTCCCCAGGGTAAGAATAGCTAAGACAAGAGGGTAATTTTAAGATGGATCAGAGGAAAGTACAGGGAGGAATTCAGAGGTAGCTGTTTTTTCTTAAAAATACACAGACATGGTGGGTGATTGGATTACCATACTAGGAGTGATGGTAGAGGCAGATAGACAGATCAGGGACATTTAGTCTGGCACACGGATGAGAAAAGAATGGTTATGAGGGCGACATTGGTTAGAATGATCTACCGGTAGGCACAACATTAGCTGAAGGACCCGGACTGTGCTGTACTCTTCTATATTCTACATCACTATCCCGTGCCAATCTTCTCATCTCCTTTTTAAACTTTTTATCACTTGAACCCTCACCCTAACTCCAATTAATTGAATGCTATCTAGTTACACATTACATCCAATTACTAGTACCAGCACGTTTCAAATGAAGCCTCTCCCAATGTAAGTTCTCCCCCAGTGCCAATACTCATGCCTCAGTGAACGAGGTATCTCTCCCACGTCCCTGGGCACACTGCAGCCTTCCAGATGCAAATCTAATTCTACAGCTTCTGCCATCTTACTTTTTCCTGCCTGGCCCAACAAGCCCACGCCACCCTATTGCACCTACGTGATCAATTTCCCTACTAACCTGTACGCCTTTGGAATGTGGGAGGAAACCGGAGTGTACAGAGGAAACCTACGCGGTCGTGGGGAGGAAGAACAAGCTCCTTACGGACAGCTGTGGAATTGAACCCCAGTCACTGGTGCTGTAATAGTGTTATGCTAACTGCTACCTCAACATTCACCTGTGTCGTTGGCTCAGCAATTTTCTCTCCACAAGCACAGGTGAACCAGCATTCTACACCTCTCAATCACTATATGCTCTCTTCATTGTTCATTTACTTTCTAATTGTTCCCATTTACACATTGACCATAGGACTCTATTAACTTATCTCCTCCCTTTGTCCCTTCCACCTATCCCCCACCTTTTTCTGCAACCTAAAACTTTTTATTAAGAGATACAGCACAGTACCAGGCCCTCCTGAACCAACAGCCTGTGCCACCCAATTACACCCAGGTGATGAATTAACCAACTAACCTGTATGTCTTCAGGATGTGCGAGGAAGCCAGAGTAGCTGCAGGACAATCTACACAGTCACAGGGAAAACGCACAAACTCTTATAGACACCAGAATTGAACTCTGGTCGCTGGTGCCATAACAGCACTGTGTTAACCGCTACACCACTGTGTCGCCCAAACTAATTTGTTTTCTTTCTTTCCCAGGTCTGACAAACAGTCTTTGATGCAGTCCCTCTTTTTTTTTCTTTCTATAGATGCTGCCCAACTTGCTACTTTCAGCATTTTTGTTTCATATTTCAATATTAATTGGAAATGTAATTGAGCCAAACCTGAAGGACAACAAATCCAGTGGTGGAGGAACTCAGCGGGCCAGGCAGCATCTATGGAAGGAAATGGACAGTCGATGTTTCAGGTAAGAGAGGGAAGACAGGCAAGTGTGGTGGGGGGGGGGTGAGAAAAGAGTGGAAATGACACAAGAAACAGAGATAACAGATAGAAGTGACAGGGGACTGAAGAAGACGGAATCTGATAGGAGAGGAGAGTGGACAATGAAAGAAAGGAAAGCAGGTGGGCAGGGAAACTTGTGGGAGGGGAAAGAAATGGGCTGATGGGTGTGGAGGAAGGTAGAGTGGAAAAGAGGGGAATGTTTACTGTAAATTAGAGCAATTAACATCAGTTTGGGGACTACCAAGGCAGATTATGTGGTGCTATACTTCTAATCCCTGTCTGACCACAACTTTGCCTTAGAGGAGGCTGTGGGCAGACATGTTGATGTGGGAATGAGATGAAATTAAATTCCACCAGGAGATCCTGGCTGGTACAGTGGATACAGCAAAGGTGCTCAATGAAGCAATCCCTCAACCTATATCAAGGCTCTCCAATGTAGAGGAGATCACACCAGGAGCACTGGTTATAATAACTAACTCCAATGGATTCACATGTGGACAGTCTCTCCCAGAAGGACCATGTAGGGCCTTAAGCAGCCTAAGCATTGGAAGGTGGTATTAGGCTGGGTGGGTCTTTTGTGGTGAATAGGCTTCTTTAACATTGCAAATTTTCTAGGATTCTAGAGAGCATAAGAACTGTTGATCATTCAAGATGGTTAATGAGCATTGATTATTTCTGGTGTACTCACATCAGCATCCCAGGACTCAAACTCCTCCATAATATTCTGGAATCGAAATTCCCAGGTCAGAAACTCCGGCTGGCAGTGAGAGTAGAGACCTTTATTAGTCTCCAGAAGATCCTGTGATAGGATATTGTATGACATGATGGTGAACTCAAACAGGCTGCCTTTACTGGCTTCATCCGCACGCTGTTTCTTTAAAGGCTCCCACGTTCTGGTTAGTTGGCCTGGGAGAGAACCAAACCATCAGTGACCCCCAGACTCAGCAAAGGAACAGGAATAATTTACGCTGTCAATGGTTCTGAGAGTGCATTTTAATAAACACGTATCATAGCTGTTAGCTAACCGTAAGATTGGGGCTCTCCCTGTAATCGTGTGGGATTCCTCCTGGTGCTCTGGTTTCCTTCCCACATTCCTAAACCATACAGTAAAGGTTCATAACATTTACCTTTAATGTGGGCATGCTTTGTTGGTTCTGGAAGCATGGTGGCATTTGTAGGCTGCCCAGTATAATCCTCATTGATTTAATTTGATGCAAAAACAATGCTTTTCACTGAACGTTTCCATGTACAGTACATGTGACAAATAAAGCAAAATTTTCTTCTTTTCCTTTCTAAGTAAGGTCGATTCTCACCCCGCCACCCCCTGCCAAAGGCATAGAAAAGCTACAGACCAGGTGATTATCATCGTGGGCAGCACAAAGGTGCAGCTGATGGAGTCACTGCATCACAGCCCCAACAACCCAGCTTCAATCCTGAGCTTGGATGCTATCTGTTCCCCCTATGACTGCGTGAGGTTCATTTGGGTGAAAGGCGTAGAGGTTGGTATGTTTGTTACATGCTGCAGATTGCCCTTCGTGTGTAGGTGAGTGCTGGAATGTCAGAGGAATGCTGATGAGAATGTGACGGTCTGACCAGCATGGGACTCTTCAAAGGCCTGTCTCAGCTATCTGGCCAGAAATGAGGCCAGTCAAGAATACTGATACATTTAACAGATGCAAGACACACGGTGACTCCAAGCAGAGTTGGTTTATAAGGCAGTACTCTGTGAAGAATATATCCCTGGGATTAAAGATTAGCTTCATTTGTCACAGGCACATTAAACCATACAGTGAATTGTGTCATTTTGTGTCAAATCAAATCAGTGAGAATTGTGCTGGGGGCAGCCCACAAGCGTCACCATGCTTCCGGTAACAACAAAGTATGCCCACAAGTCACTAACCCTGACCCGTGGGATGTTGGAGCACCTGGAGGGAACCAACGTGGCCACAGGGGGAGCATACAAACTCCGCACAGTGGCGGGAATCAAATCCCAAACTGAGATCACTGGTGCTGTAAAGCAATTGCTACTCAGCTAACCACTTCCTAGGCATTCTGAGCCAATTATCGTTTAGACCGTAAGTGATAGGAGCAGAATTAATCATTTGGCCCATCAAGTCTGCTCTGCCACTCAATGATGGCTGATTTATTTTCCCTCTAAACCCCATTCTCCTGCCTTCTCTCCAAAACCTTTGGCACTCTGATTTTGATGGGGGGCACAAGACATACCTTTAATTGTAATTAAAAGCATATCTTCTATTCCCAGTCAGGAAAAATTCTCAACTCTTTGGATTCCAAGGTATTTTGAACCATGTAATAATTGAGCAATCAGCTTTCAAGTATCTGGTGAATTGCTGATCATGACATAATTTGAATTGTATTTACCTTATTTTCCATTGCAATGTCATTTATCTATCCCATGTTAAACTTCTTCTTGGGTTACAGCTCAAGTTTTGGCCCAAATTGAATACTGAATTTCCTTAGTATTCAGGAAGCTAAGGAAAATCAGGAGACTGTCATGGGAGCATGGTTATGGTTTACATTCCAGGGACTCCTTGATTGATCTCTGGATCTATCACAGGAAAGTAAAGATCTAGGAGCATATTCTTTAGGAGGTTAAGGGAGCTCAGCTTGTCACCGAGTGCTCTAACAAACTTCTACAGATAGACTGTTTGAAGTTTCCTGACTGGTTGTATCATAGTCTCCTATGGAAGTTTGAAGGCACAGGAATGTGAGAAGCTGCAGAGAGCAGTGGACTCAGCCCAATACATCTCTCCCCACCATCCGTAGTATCTACAGAAGGTGTTTTTTTTAAGAAGGCAATAGCTATCATAGATCCCCACCATCTGGGCCATGCCACCTTCTCACAGCTACCATCGGGCATGAGGTACAGAAGCCTGAAGTCCCACACCACCAGATTCAGGAACAGCTACTTCCCTTCAACCATTCATTGTTGAACAACACTAATACGCAATCTTAATGACTACAGTTTAGCAACACTAAGATCATTTTGCATTAAAATAGACTTTGTTTGTTCTAATTGTGCTCTTTCTTGTAAAAACTCTCTTTTTGAAGTTGTCTTTTTGTTTTTCTTGTGAACGTTGTCTATCCGATGCTATGTGCCTGTAATGCTGCAAATTTTTCACTGGACCTGTGCTTACCTGACAAAAACTTCAATTTGACTTAATTACTTACCAACGATAACGAGAAGATAAAGTAAAATACCAAATCACTGAAAACTCGAAGCCTACTTATTCAGCAACTAAGTATCTCAACATAAGCCATCTTTATACAGTCAGTGTCAGTATTGGGATTTAAACTCAAGCTATTTAATTAACAGAATCAACAAAACCATCAAATTGCAACACCATCTCATGGTGGGCTACGTGAGAGGGAAGGGTTAGATTGATCTTGGGATGAAGTTAATATGTCAGCAGAACATTTTGGACTGAAGGGTCTTTACTGTGCTATACTGTTCTATGTTCTATGAATTACCTTCGAACTATTGATCTTCTCACCTATGTTCATCAGAAGATCCCCTTCATTTTGGAACTGCCACAGTGTATTTGCTGATGCTTCATTCACACCTAATGCAGTGGACATGTGCCACATCGGGCTGCCACCAGGCTGGCTCATGCTGTGCGATGCCATCAACTGCCAATCAGTCGTGCCCACGTCCTGGTGGTCATACTGCTGAGGGTGGAACTGCCACCTAGTCGGAGGGGGTCGGAGGACCCTAACTGCACTCTGGGGAGATGCTGGCATCCAACCTGGGGTCTCCCTCTTTGCACCCTGTGGAAGGGAGGGTGGCCAGCTCACGGAGGTGTCTGGTGGAGATGTCCCCTGGTCCTCAGTGTTCCCCTGGTCTGCAGCAACTGGGCACGGATCCACCTGCGGGCCCACTGTTGGCCTGCTTCTCGCTTGCTGCCATGTCATGGCGGCTTCTTCTGCCTCCAGGATCTCTGTCAGAGAACGCTGGGGGACCTGATCAGCATCGGCACTTGTGCCCTTCTCCTCTACTGAAACTGGACTTGGCACGCCTAGCCAATCCTGGAGCAGAAGACTTTGGTCTTTGCTAAGTGGGAACCATGAAGCGGAACCACTGCCAGATACTTCATCAGTTTCCAAGCACGAATCCTCTGGACGTTCTTTCTCAGTGTCATCATCAACGTGGGGACCTGAGAAATAAATCATGCAAATGAACCTTTACATTTGTATAAGCACTTTTAAAAATTACTAATGGAAATTGAGTGCCAATACACAAGTAAACAGAAAAGACACATTAGTCACTGTAAGGAAGTATTTAAGGGAATTAAAAAAGTAAATTGGTGTGAGGGAAATTGAAAGAAAATATTTTCACCCAGAGGGCAATGTGTATTCAGAACTCATTCTCCAAATGAAAGCTGGAGGCATTAAAAATTCCACTGCTATACAAGACTACAAAGCAGAGTTCAGTAACACCCAAATGCCATTAAGTTTCAATGATTCCGTAAATTCCGATCATCAGAAAAATTTACCTCCTAATTTAAAAACTCTCCATCTTGCTCTTACAATGTTAAGTATTGTTTTTTTTTCAAAGATTTCCTAGCAAGCACACGTTTCACTACACTGTCTCTCACTGAGGTTTTCCCTGGACCACGCTATTAAAACTCCTTAGATCCCCCTCTTAAATAAGATCCTTCAAAAAGTCAAGGTTCATCTCAACCAAAGCACCCCTTCCTCATTACAGATTTCCTGACATCAAACTTAATAAGTAAAGGCTCCGACTGACATTACATCCAAGAACACATCTGATAGTGCAGTGATATCCCACCATGAAACAAGGCTGCCAAACAATCCTAATTCCAAACGTAAAGATCAGCTTTATTTGTCACAAGTATATGAAAACATACAGTGAAATGAGTTATTTTGTTTCAAATCAGATCAGCAAGGATTCTGTTGTGTCACCTGCAAGTGTTGCCATGCTTCCTGCACCAACATAGCGTTCCCACACCTCACCAACACTAACCATACGTGTATGTACTGGGAGGAAGCTGGAAACCCACACGGTCTCGGGGAGAACGTACAGACTTCTTACATGCAGCGGCAGGAATTGAAAAGCACTACAAAGTGATGCATTAACCACTACACTACAGTGTCGCCCTCCAGCCAAAGCTCTACAGACATAACACTTTCATCCTCTTAGTTTTCCACAAGTCCTTATAGTACAGTACAGCCCAGAAACAGGCCTTTCAGTCCACGGTGCGTGTTTACCATAATGCCAAATTAAACTAATCCAATCTGCTTGTACACAATCCAGATTCCTCCATTCCCTGCATATTTGTGTATCTATCTAAATGCCTTGTAAATGCCACCATCATGTCTTCCACTACCATCCCTGGCAATATATTCCAGGCTTCCAGCACTTGGTGTAACAAAATCTACCCTGTGATGTCCTCTGGTATTTGACATTTCCATCCTGGGAAAGATTCTATCTACCCCATCCATATCTCTTAGATTTATAAAGCTCTATCAGATCTTCCCTCAGCCTCTGACACTACAAAGGAAACAATGCAAATTTGTCTAACCTCTCCACATAACTCACACTCTCTAATCCAGACAGCATGCTGATGAACCTCTTCTGCACCCTCTCCAAAGCCTTTATATCCTTCCTCTAATGAGGTGGCCAGAACTGCACACTGTACTCCAAACGTGGCCTAACCAAAGTTTCATCCAGCTACAACATGACTTCCTGACTTGTGTACTCATTGTCCTGACAGATGAAGGCAAGCATACCATATGCCACCTTTACACATCAAAGTTGCTGGTGAACGCAGCAGGCCAGGCAGCATCTCTAGGAAGAGGTAACTTGTGTTGTCATGTTCACTGAGCTACAGACTTGCGCTCTGCACATCAGTGGTCCCAAGTGTCCTGCCTCTCACAGTATATTCTCCCCTTACATTTGAGCATTAAAAAGTTACACGAGCACACAAACTTAGGAGTAGCTCCTCAAGCCTACTCTGTCATTTAGTAAAATCAACCTGATCCATTAACTAATTGCAACTTCTTGTAAATATCTACATGAGCTGCTGCCTTAAGAAGCCAACATCTATAAATGATCCCTACCACCCGGGACATGGGCCATGCCATCTTCATGCAGCTGTAAACGGGCAGAAGGCATAGAAGCCCGAACTCCCACACAACCAGCTTCAAGAACAACAACCTTCCTTCAACCATTTAGTTCTTGAAACAACCTGCACAACCCTGATCCCTACCTCAGCGTAGAAACATTACAACAACTTTTTGTACAATAATGAACCTCCCGGTTTCTGATTTAAGACGGTGCTGGTGAAGCACAGCAATGACTTGCTGGCAGCAAAAACAACTATTAATTACTTTATTAATCACACCTTTTCTCAGAAACAAACACTACGATCAATAGCCTGTAACCTCCCTTTCAGCTGAACTTTTGAACCACCTGTAAGACCTGGCATATTTGCAGTATGAACTTAGGTCTCCAAAGTGTAGAATGGTTGCGGCGTAGCATGTGCGGGCCAAGTTGAGGCAGCCAGGCCTGGGCCTGGGCCCGAGAGTGGGAAACGAGCCAATGTTTGGCCATTGCTGGAGTGGACTTGGAGGTGATTTGAAATGGCAGAACTGAGGCAAGGTAGAGTCGAGGCAATGGCTCCCAGGCCCAAGAGCAAGGACCGAGCTGAGGTGACACCGATTTAAGCGCTAGACCAAATTGGAAAGTTCGGGTATGGGCTGAATCGAGGCGGCAGGTCTCAGAGCCAAGAGCCGAGAGCACATTGAAGCAGCGGGGTCCAGGTCCGAGAGCAAGGAACTGCTTGGCTGACTTAAGCACCGGGCCAGATTGGAAAGGGCAAGGAGTCAAGGCTGGCGGCAAGGGATGGGTCGGTTTTCAGCTTACTGCTCTGCAAGGTTTACTCACCTCTGCACTGAACTGAGGCTGTGGCCTGCAACTAACGGGCTCCTGGATTGTTTGCAATGATGGCTGTCTTTGTGGCTGTGGACTTACTTTTATGAATTTCAGGTCCAAATGTTATTTGCTCACTTTTATTGTTTGCACTATTTTTTTCCCTGCACATTTGGTGTTTGGTGGTCTTTTTTTCAATGCATTCTATTGGTTTTTTTTTGTTTTGTGGCTGCCTGTAAGGAGATGAATCTCAAAGTTGTATACAGTACACGTACTTTGATATTAAAAGTACTTCGAACTTTGATCTGAATGAGTTCTTTCTTGTTTTAAAAAAAGTATGATTTTATATTTCTTTTGCAGATACTGCTTTTCTGATACTATGTGCCTGCTGCAAGTTTTTTCATTTTACCTGTGCATACATATTCTTGTGCATATAACACTCCATATTTCTTCCATTCATCCTCTCACCCCTCACCTATGTCTACCCCTGCTATAAAAATGTTGACTGTCACTCCTTCCATCACCCTTAATGGAAGAGTTCCAAATAGCCTCAAGTGCGGAAAAAAATAGTTTATAGTTCCCCTCCATAGATGCTGCCTGACTTGCTCAGCTCCTCTAGCACTGGGTGTATTGCTTTGGATTTCCAGCATCACTTGTATATATTATTAGATTTGGATTAGATTAAATTCAACTTTATTATCATTGTGCTAAGTACAGATACAAAGCCAATGAAATGCAGTCAGCATCTGACCAGAAATGCAAAGAATACTGTTATTTACAAAATAACTGCAAATAAAAAGTGCTACAGCACGCAGATATCAAAGTACTGAGACAGTACAATATGGATGCAATATTGCTTAGCGCTGTGATGAGAGGTTCAGCAGGGTCACAGCCTCAGGGAAGAAGCTCTTCCTGTGCCTGCTGGTGCGGGAGCAGAGGCTCCTGTAGCACCTACCGGATGGGAGGAGAGTAAAAAGCCCATGCTTAGGGTGAGATGTCAAATTATCTTATATGTCATTATATACGGATGACCACATATGTTTGAACAGTGATCGAGATTTTCCTCCAAGGGAAAAAGGAAAATATCGTCTCCACATCCTCCCTTTCAGGATCATATATTTCAATCAAATCCTTTCTTGCAATCCTGATCTTGAGCAGCTAAGCCTCCAGCCTATCAAACATTTCCTCACAAGATTATGAGGGGTATCGACAAGGTAAACACAAGCAGGCTTTTCCATTGAGGTTAAGTGAGACTAGAACCTAATTTTAAGGTCATAGCTTAAGGGTGATAGGCGAAATGTTTAAAGGAAACCTGAGGGCGAACTTCTTCACTCAGAGGGTGGTGTGAATGTGGAACGAGCTGCCGGTGGAAGTGGTATATGCAGATTTGACTGCAACATTTAAGAGAAGTTTAGATAAGTACATGGATGGGAGGGCTATGGCCCAGGTACAGATTAATGGGACTAGGTAGAACTCAGCATGGATTAGATGAGTCGAAGGGCCTGTTTTTGTGCTGTAGTGCTCTATGACTCTTTATACATTCCAGGATTTAGTGCAGTAAAACATCTTGGAACTGCTTCCAACACATATACACACTTCCTTAAATAGGATCAAACTGAACAAAGTACTCAAGATATGTTCTTACCAGTACCTGAAGCAAGTATAACCTCTCTAACTTTGCAAATCTTCTGAATACAGTGGATAACATTCTGCAGGTTTTCCTACTTGCTTGCTGTACTGTACCTGCATTAGCACTTTGAACCCCCAATCTACCTTGTCACGGCCTTTGCACTCTTTACCTGCACTGCACTTTTTCCTGTAGCTACAGCTGTTCCTGCACGCTGTTTTTCATTTTGCTACCTCAATGTACTTACATAAGGAATGATCTTAAACACAGAAGCTGCAAATCTGAGCAATACACACAAAATGCTGGAGGAACTCAGCAAATCAATCTAAGGAGGAAATAACATACATCAAAGTTGCTGGTGAACGCAGCAGGCCAAGCAGCATCTATAGGAAGAGGCGCAGTCGACGTTTCAGGCCGAGACCCTTCGTCAGGACTAAATAGTTGACCTTTCAGGCTGAGACCCTTCATCAGGGGTCCTGATGAAGGGTCTCAGCCTGAAACACATTTCTCTCCATAGATGCTGCTTGACTTGCTGAGTTTCTCCAACATTTTGTGTATAGTATAGAGCATAATCCGAATGCATGGCACACAAACAAAAACGTTTCGCTGTATCTCTGTAATAAACCAATAGCAATTAAGTTGGTAAAATCGGCAAACTGGTAGATTTATTATTGTTACATGTACAGAGATACAGGGAAAAACATGCCATACATACAGATCATGGCATTCCAAAGTGCATTGAGGTAACACACAAGAAAACAGTATCAAAATGCAGAATAAGGTGCAGTACAGGTAGACAATAAGGAGCAATCCCAGACTGAGGTACACTGAGATCACTAATCCACCTTTTCATAAGAACATCTTTAATAAGAATGTCAATACTGTACATAACACTCCAGATGTGTTTTCACAAGTTAAAGTTTAACCTATCTACTTTTGCAGACATATCCCGATACAAACGATAACATTATCTACAGAATTCCTCGTGTTTACATTATTTTTTCCCATTACTTGGCAATTTCTCTCCATTTCTGCACCTTTTGTTAACTTCCGTGAAAAATAAGGGGGTTCGGGAGCGATAGGAGTGAGCTGGGTGAGGAAGTGAGGGGGGTGTGGGGTGAGGAGGGTGCGGGGGTAAGGATGAGGAGTGTGAGGAGGCAGGGCAGAGGATTTGAAAAGGTCGGGGGGGAAGGGGACCAAGGGAACCGGGAGATGGAAGGCGGGACGGTGACGGGGACGTAGTCGGTGATGGTGAAAGGAGTGGGGAGGGAGGGAGGGAGGGAGGGGATAAGATCCCGGGATACCCCGAGGCCAGGCCTCAACCCAAACGGCGCACGGGGCAACTGGCCCGGGCGGCCGAAAACAGAGCTGGAAGCGGAGAGAGTCACACCCAGCCGGAGTTGCCAGGTCCGTCAGCCACCCTCCCGCTCGCAGAGCGATCCCGGTCCCGGCCCCAGCCGCCACCCACCTGTGATCCGGCTGAGGAGAGTGGCGAGCGGCGCCAACACATAACACAGCAAGGAGCCCACCATGCCGCCGCACCGAGCATGCGCCGCGGCCGCCGCTTTGTTGGTCGACGCGACGGGCACGACGGTGTGATCCCGGAGGGGTGGGGGTGTGTGTGTGTGTGTGTGTGTGTGTGTGTGGCGGTGTGATCCCGGAGTTGTGTGTGTGTGTGTGTGTGTGTGGCGGTGTGATTCCGGAGTTGTGTTTGTGTGTGTGTGTGTGTGGTCGTGTGATCCCGGAGTTGTGTGTGTGTGTGTGGCGGTGTGATCCCGGAGTTGTGTTTGTGTGTGTGTGTGTGTGGTGGGGGTGATCCCGGAGTGCGGAGGGAGGGGCGAGCTCAGCAGTTTGGGAGGGGAGAGAGATCGCCGAGTGGAAGGACGGGCGATGCTGGAGCTGTACTAATTTGGGATATTTCCAGTGTGTGTGTGCGCGCGGGGGGGGGGGTGATTCCGGAGTTTGGGGGTGAACACGAGTTTGAGCGGGTGGGGGTAGGAGAGCTCCTGGAATTGGAGGGGGCACTCCTGGAGTTTGACCTGGGGGTGGGGGAAGAGAGATCCCGGAGTTGGAGGGAAGGGCAATTCCGAAGTGAAGCAGGTGTGTGGTGTCTCGGGGGTTCTCAGAATGGGGGAATCCTGGGTGATCCCGGGCGGGTGGTATCGACACGGCGCGGGGAACCACGGGACGAGGCAGTCCTAGTGCTTGGGCTTCCCGCTGCGAGATGTCCCGGGTTATCGTGGAGCGGAGTGTAGTATATAGAAATACCGAACCCAGAAATTCAATGATATGGTGTTTCCTTTTTCTTATTGCATGATACAAACTCCAAATTTCCCCAGAATAAATCATATTGGCATTTTGTTAATCGCAAGATTGTATCATATTCTGCAAGACACCAATTCAATTTGGAAGGGCTGCATATAGCCCCAGTAATAATAGGTGGGAACCGAATGATATCAAGTGTAACACGCACTTCTCAGAGTCTTTGTCTCTGTAACTAAATCCATTCTGATTAACCCGGCTCAATCTCTGCCTTTTTGAGAGCATGTCAATCCTGTCCTGAAGATTTTTTTTGTCTAGTAATTTCCAACTACATGATTTCCTGGCTTAGTCTTGCTGCTGTACCACATTTGGCACATCTCAAAGTCGAGTTTACTACCCGATGCAATGGAAAGCTTACTCGCAGCAGCGTCACAGGCAGAGAGCATCAGGGACACAACATTCACAAGAAAATTAGTCATAGGGCACCACAGCACAGGAATAGGCCCTTCAGCCCTTCTAGGCCATGCCAAACTATTCCCATCGGCCTGCACCTGGACCATAGTCCTCCATACCTCCTAAGTACTTATCCAAATTTCTCCAATGTTGAAATGGAACTGCATCCACCAATTCCACTGATAGCTTGATCCACACTTGCACCACCCTCATCATGTTCCCCTCAAACATTTCACCTTGCACCCTTAACCTATGACCTCTGATTCCAGTCTCACCCAACCTCAGTGGAAAAAGCATACTTGCAATTACCCTATCTACACCCCTCATAATGTTGTGTACCTTTATCAAATCTCCCCTCATTCTCCTACGCTCCAGGGAATGAAGTCCTAACCCAATTAATTCAGGTCCTCAAGTCTCAGCAACATCCTTATAACTTTTCTCTGTACACTTTCAACCATTCCTTTAGGTAGGTGACCAGAGTCGCACACAATACCAGGCCTCACCAATTCCTCCACGCTGCTAAGAATGCACCTTAAAAAGTCCACCCCATCTAATCCTTTCAGACTAAAACAATATTAGGGAAAGTGAATTCTTTACTGCTAAAACTCTATTCCTCTTACTCATCCCTGTGACTTCTCTACATTTTTATCTCCCACTGATTGTTAGGGGGCCTGTTATATAAACCCATCAAAGTGCTCCGTTTTATCCTAAAAACCCATTCAATTTTATTCAGAGACACAGCGCAAAACAGGCCCTTCTGGCACTATGAGCCACAGCGCCCAGCAGGACGATTAACCTAATAACCAGCACGCCTTTGGACTGCGGGAGCACCCGGAGGAAATCCACACAGTCACCGGGACAGCGTACAAACTTACAGGAGGTGCCAGAATTGAACTCTGAACTCTGAACTCCAAAGCCACAAGTTGCACCGGTGTCAGGCTAACCGCCGGGCTACTGTGGCGCCTTTATTACGCGAATAGGCATTTGAAAAGCCTTCTTAGACATCCTCCCTCATTTCTGTAGCGATGGTCTCTTCGAGCAATAATGTAATGCCCCCTCCTCTTTGACACCCCCACCCCATCGTGCCACAGAGTATAAACCCTGAAATGTTGAGTGACTAGTCCAGCCCTTCTAAACGTATCCCAATGATTGCAACAATTGCACATTTCCACCTAATGTTACCTGTCCTTATCTACATAAACAGGGACTCAAAGTGCCCTTGTGGAACAATCTCTGGAGAATTCAGAGCTTAGCACACTGCAGTCATGTTTACTTGAGCTTTAAAGAAGCTTGCCGACATCAGGTGAGCTCACGACGTACAAACAATTCCTGGAGTTCACAGACTGTGATGTAAGGACACTGTGTGCCGGACTGTTCACTCATCGGGTGGCAGTAACAAAGTCCAAAGTAAATTTATTACTGTAGTAGTAAACGCAACGCAGAGATTCAGTTTCTTTCAGCTATTCATAACAGAACAGAGAGATCAATGAAATACTACACAAACAAGGACGAACAAACGATCAATGTGCAAAAGACAAACTGTGCAAGTACAAAAAACACAAATAATTAATAACACTGAGAACGTGAGCTGTAGAGTCCTTGAAAACAGGTCCATAAGTCGTGGAATCAATTCAATGTTTTGGTGAGTGAAGTTATCCACTCTAGTTCACACCAAATTTCTTCAAACTCCGGATGAAATATAGTGAAGTCCAAAAAAATGTTGGTGAGTTAATTGGCTGTTGTAAATTGTCCCCGCAAGTGTCAGAAGCTGGGGGGAGTTGAGGGGAATGAAATGGGATTGATTTTGGGTTTAGTAAAAGTTGAGCTTATTGCTGTACAATGAAATATCTTACTTGCAACATATAGCGTCATACAAGCTGCGTCCACAAGAAAAACACAAACTAAATAATTTTTACAAAAAAAAACAATTAGAGCAAAAAACTAAGTCTATTTCAGTGCAAAGTGATCAAAGCGTAAATGGGTGGATGAGAGTTAGCACACACTCAGTGGGCTGAAGGGCCTTCTCTTTTGTGTTACCTGTGACTTTATATGGAAAATGAACATTCCAACCACACCAGCTGGATGGAGGAGATACAGACAGAGCCATCAATAAACCTGGATAATCATGGCAAATGCTTTTAGCTTCTGCCCAACACCATAATACAGTCAGTAAAGCTCTTGCTTACCTACCCCTTTGTATAACTCGGGCTTTTGAGTCCTGGCAACATTCTTGTGAAACTTTTTTTTTGCACTCTTTTTGGCTTATAGACAAGGTAACCTGAAGTGGAAGCAATGCACCAGGTGTGGACTCAGCAGCATTTTGACTAATGGATAGAGGTGTACAAGATGATAAGAGGTATAGAGAGAGTGGATAGTCAGACTTTCTCCCAAGGCAGAAATGTCTAACACAAGGGGGAGGGCATGACTTTAAAGTATTTGGGGGAAAAGTATAGGAGGAGTGTCAGAAGTAGGTTCCTGACTCAGAAGGAATGCCCTACCAAAGGTGGTGGTAGAGGCAGATACTGACAGCGATGTGTGGACTGCAGGAGGAATGGAGACAGGCTAACCCCTATTGACATTAATGGATCTGGGGTTGAGAGGGTGAAGTTCCTCGGCATACACATCACCAAGGATCTAATGTGGTTTGTACATTAAAAAAAAAGCTCTTTCACCTCAGACGGTTGAGGAAGTTTGATATGGGCCCCCAAATCCTAAGAACTTTCTACAGGGGCACAATTGGGAGCATCCTGACTGGCTGCATCACTGCCTGGTATGGGAACTGTATTTCCCTCAATCACAGCACTCTGCAGAGAGTGGTGCGAACAGCCCAGTGCATCTGTAGATGTGAACTTCCCACTATTCAGGACATTTACAAAGACAGGTGTGTAAAGAGGGCCTGAAGGATCATTGGGGACCCGAGTCACCCCAACCGCAAACTGTTCCAGCTGTCATTCTCCGGGAAATGGTACCGCAGCATAAAAGCCAGGACCAACAGGCTCCCGGACAGCTTCTTCACCAGGCCATCAGACTGATTAATTCATGCTGACACAATTGTGTTTCTATATTATATTAACTATCCTGTTGTACATAATATTTATTATAAATTGCACATTTAGATGGGAACATAACATAAAGATGGGAGGGAGGGAGATATTAAACAGTTCACCGAATTTTACTAAGAACTTTGTAGAACGAAAGGAAAATTAAACAATGCTAGGCCAACAGGACCACTAACTAAAACTCTCAAACTAAAGCAATTGCCGATATTGTGGTTCAGAAGCAGTAGCTTAATACTAAATTAATTCTGCTCCTTTACAGTATCAATTGGAGCTGCAGTCTTTTTCCCAGAACAAGGGCTAAGATAAGTAGGGAGTGCAGGAATTGCTGTGCTTTGATCATGACTCAACAAGTCAAGTCAAGTCACTTTTTATTGTCATTTCAACCATAACTGCTGGTACAGAACATATTAAACATGAGACAACTTTTTCCAGAACCATGGTGCTACATGAACAATACAAAAACTACATTAAACTACATAAGAAAAAACACAAAAACTACACTAGACTACAGACCTATCCAGGACTGCATAAAGTGCACAAAACAGTGCAGGCATTACAATAAATAATAATAAATAATAAACAAGACAATAGGCACAGTAGAGGGTATAGTAGGGTGGTGTCGAGCCAGGCTGTGGGTACTGAGGGGTCTGATGGCTTGGGGGAAGAAACTGTTACATAGTCTGGTCATGCGAGCCCGAATTCTTCGGTGCCTTTTTCCAGATGGCAGGAGGGAGAAGGGTTTATATGAGGGGTGCGTCGGGTCCTTCATAATGCTGTTTGCTTTGCAGATGCAGCGTGTGGTGTAAATGTCTGTAATGGCGGGAAGAGAGACCCCGATGATCTTCTCAGCTGACCTCACTATCCGCTGCAGGGTCTTGCGATCCGAGATGGTGCAATTTCCGAACCAGGCAACAAGATTGAATCAAAAGGAGGGGAATTAAATAGAACCACAGTGAAATACTAATTGTCTGGAACATGCAAACTCATGAGCATGATTGTTGATCCTGTTCAGCTGTCTGCTCGCAAGGGTGCCCAGACCCTGTGGCAGAGTCCATGATTGTAACCCTCCCAAGGTGCTACTATATACCCTCCCTGAATCCTCTGGAAGTCCAGGATGAAAGACTTGTCCAGGATATCATAAGCCAGAACCCAAGAATATTCCTCAGGGCCACCCAACGCACAAGATACTGGACTCTGTCCCACACCTGAGGAGATGTCAGCAAGTGCCACACAGTGTAGACCAGGGACCCATCCCCCACGTGGGGGGGGGTGACTGGAGCAAGGCAGGAGGTAGTCATCTGCTTGAGGTAGGAAACATGGAACACTGGATGGATCTTCATTGATGATGAAAGGTGCACATGAGACTGTTGATAGTCTCCACCAGGAATGGTCCCCACAAACCGTGGGGGTAACTTACGGCTTTCAACTTTCAAAGGAAGATCTCTGGATACCAGTTGACATTTCTCTCCCCCCACCCCCGGCTCAGGAGGCTTCACCTGTCAGTGGAGCCAATCAACCTGCCAGGCATATAGCGTTTCTGAGTGCATACCAGAGAAGCCCTGGCCCGTCTCCATGTGTGGTTGTAGCACTGGACCAAATGCTCTGGAGCAAGATCTCCCTTGTCAATATCTTGGTCAGGGAAGAATGGTGGCTGGAATGCCTTCTGGGATCAGAGGGGGAAAATGCAGGATGTCGAGAGTCGGGGGAGGTTGGATCACTCTGGGTGCCAAGCCGACTTGGAGAAGTCCTTCAGCAGTGCGATCTCGGCCCAGAGAGATTCATCGCGGCAGAGCCTGGGTCCTAATGCAAGGTACGATCCACTATTTGGGCGATTTAAACACTGACCCAGATAGACTGGGGGCTCCTCTCTCCGCGACACTGCCCCCAGCTTCTGTGCTTCATCTCTGAAAACTTCATGGTGATTTGTCCACCTAATATGATGAACTGAACACCGAAGCTTTGGGGCTATTCAGAGCTGCTCTGGGGATTTGGACCTGGGGTCACAATTTGGTTCAAAATGCTGCTGTTGTTGCTTGCTTCTATTGTTTACATGATTTGTTTTTTTTTTCTCTTTCTCTGCACATTGGGGGTTGGTCTAGATGTTTCTTTTTTAAAAACAACACACATAAAAGTTGCTGGTGAATGCAGCAGGCCAGGCAGCATCTATAGGAAGAGGTACAGACGACGTTTCGGGACGAAACCCTTCGTCAGATGTCCTGACGAAGGGTCTCGGCCTGAAACGTCGACTGTACCTTTACCTAGAGATGCGAAACGTCGACTGTACCTCTTCCTAGAGATGCTGCCTGGCCTGCTGCATTCACCAGCAACTTTTATGTGTGTTGCTTGAAATTCCAGCATCTGCAGAATTCCTCGTGTTTGTGTTTTTTTTAAAATTGGGCTCCTTGCTTTGTGGCTGCCTGTAATAAACAAATATCAAGGCAGTTTAACTTATATATTCTTTGGTAATAAATATACTTTGATATATGACAGTGGAGAATTACTGGCAGTTATTGTGGGCAATCTTTGCTGGAACCCATTGGGAGCTCCTGGGTGTCACAATCTCAGAGAACCTGTTCTGGACACATTATATAAATATAGTAGCCAAGAAAGCCTCTACTTCCTCAGGGGTCTTCTGAAATTCGGCATATCTTCAAAAACTTTGACAAACTTCTATAGATGGATGGTGGAAAGTGTATTGACTGGCTGCATTACACCCTAGTATGGGAACGCCAATGCTTTTGAGTGGAAAATCCTACAAAAGGTAGTAGATTTGGCCCAGTACATCACAGGTAAAGCCCTCCCAACCACTAAACACATCTACATAAAACATTTCCATCGAAGAGCAGCATCCATCAAAAATCCTTACCACCCAGGCCATGCTCTTTTCTCTCTGCTGCCATCCAGCAGAAGGTACAAGTGCCCCAGGATTCACACCACCAGGTTCAAGAATAGTTACTACACCTCAAATATCAGACTCTTGAACTAAAGAGGATAACTACACACATTCTATTTCCGGTGTTCATACAACCAATAATCTCACTTTAAAGACTCTTTATCTTGTTATTTCATGCTCTCGTTATTTATTGCTATTTATTTATATTTACATTTGCAGCTTCTTGTTCATTCATCCCATTTACTGTGACTGTTCTATAGATTTGCTGAGTATTCCCTCAGGAAAATGAATCTCAGGGTTGTATGTGGTGACATGTATGTACTTTAATAATAAGTTTTACTTTGAAATTTGTCTCCGGCTCCTGATCGGGAGTGAAAACCAGACGAGAGGCTGGCTGTGGCTCCCGAAAGAGAACAGAAAGTCTTCCAGAAATAGGGCATGTGCCGTGGTCCGCAGTCAGACACCATGCCCTGAGGGAAGCCGTGCAGCCTGCTCACGTGCTAAACCATGAGGGGAGCAGTTTCACAAGTCAACGGGATCCTGGGGAGAGCAATGAAGCGAGCAGCTTTGGAAAACCAGTCCATAACCACCAGGATGGTGGTGTTTCCACCAAGCTCGTTATGAAATCCACCGAGAGATGGGACCAGTGGGGGCGAGACACAGGCAGCAGGCAGAGCAGACCGGCAGGACATTGACATGATATCTTGTGCGCACAAGTGGGACAGGCAGAGGCAAACTCGTGGACATTCTGGGATATAGATATAGACAACCACCAAAGTCATCTCTTTATAAACTTCAGGGTCCATTGAATCTACAGATGGCCAGCCAGATGGGAAGAGTGACCCCACTCCAGCACTCTGGGGAGCACAATGGCAGGGACAAACAGCGGGTTAGAAAGTCCCCACCTGGGCCTGGATCTGAGTGTCGGGCAGCCCTCACCTCTGCCTCTATTCCCCGAGTCACCGGAGCAGCAATGCATGAGTGAGGAAGGATGGTCTCTGGACTGGCATCCTCAGTGATCTGAAACCTGTGGGAGAGATCACCGGCCTTCGTATTCTTGCAGCCCGAACGGGAGGTTAGGGTGAAAGTAAACTAGGTGAAGACAGAGCCCGACAAGCTTGACAGGAGTGGAGTGGAGTGGTACCATGAATGTAGGAGAGGCTCTTGTGATCTGTCCAAACCAGAATGGGGTGCTCTGCCCCCTCCAGCACGTGTTGCCATGCCTCCAGGGCTTCCTTGACAGCCAGAAATTCTCAGTTTAAAGCATAGTTCGGCAGAGATGGTGCTCGGTACTTGGTGTGGGAAGGCTGACCGGAGCTCGAAGCTTTCGGACGACTCAGAGTTGGACTGTGGTTGGGCATGGCAGGGAGAGTTTTCTTCCTTATCCCATCTGCGTGAGATGTGGGACTTTCAAGAGACTTTGAACTTTTTTTTACTGTGCCCATGGCCTGTTCTTCATCAAGTTATGACATTGTTGCACTGTCGTAACTACATGTTATAATTATGTGGTTTTTGTTAGTCTTTCAGTCTTAGTCTGTCCTGTGTTTCTATGATATCACACTGGAGGAATATTGTATCATTTCTTAATGCATGCATTACTAAATGACAATAAAAGAGGACTGCGTGTCCTCATAATCTAATCTAATCTGATAGTACACATGGCAGGAGTCAAGCAACTAGGGAAAAAAAAGCTCAGGGATGCAGCCGATTATCCACGGAAGAGCGCTGGGGGGGGACGGGCCCAACGTTGACATTTATGTATCAATCTCAATGACAAATGAACAGGATGGGTCTGGATGTTGCAGCTCCGGGCAGTGGTGAAGCATCGATTTAGTTGTGAGGATACTTCACTTGTCCAAAGGAATCCTGCAAAGGTCTTCTTGGTGAGTGCACTTCTGGGGGCCGTAATGGAACTGAAGTTTATGATGAAGCGGCGAGAGAGGTTTGCACACCCTGTGAGTTGCCTCACTTGTTTCACTGTGGAAAGTTTGGGCCACTCTGTGAGTGCCTGACCTTTACATGGGTTGAGGAGATAGCCCACTTCTCTGGCTTGGCATAAAGGTTGTTCTCAAGGGACCATTTGAGAATCCTCTGGACATGCTGAATGTGTTCCTGGTGAGAACAGGAATAGATAAGAACATTGTCCAAATACACAAAAACAAACTGATTCAACATGTCCTGGAACACATTGTTGAACAGGGCCTGAAAAACAGCTGGGGCGTTTGCCAGACCAAATGGCATCACAAGGTACCTATAACGGCCAATGGAAGTGCTGAATACTGTCTTCCACCCGTCCCCTTCTCGGATGCGAATCAGGCTGTAACCATTGCACTCGTCTACCTCGGAGAACATGGTTGCTCCTTGGAGATGTTCAGACGCTGAGGCAAGCAGGGAAGGAGGGGAGTGGTTCTTCACCATGATGTTGTTGAGGGGTCGATAATCAATGCAAGGACAGAACTTCTCATCTTTCTTGCTCACAAAGAAGCCCGCTCCTGCTGGTGAGGTTGATGGATGGATAATTCCCAAGACCAATACCTCATTCATGTATTCTTCCATGGCCACCATTTCATGACAAGAGAGGGAATAGAGATGGCCCCGAGGAGGACTAGTACTGGGTAAGAGGTCAATGCTGCAGTCGTATGGGTGGTGTGGAGGCAGGGAGGTGGCCTTCTTCTCACTAAAGACCTCAAGAAGGTCAGCATATTCAGCTGGAACACCAGAGAGGTCCACATTAGCAAATGGTACAGGAGGGGATACACTGACAAGGACTTGAGCTGGACTCACACAGGTAGAGAGGCATGCCAGTCCCTACTCTTGGAGTGCCATTAAGAACCAATCAATCAGTGGGTTGAGTCGAGATAACCAGGAAAGGCAAAATACCAGCAGCAGTTCAGGCGAATCAACAAGACGGAACGAGAGCTGTTGCCATGGTTGCCTTCTAGCACATGTTGGAGGGGTTGTGTGGAAAGGTGGATCTTGCCAGTGCCCAGAGGCTGACCATCCAGAGCCTTGGCATTGATGTTCTCTCTCTATTGCTGAGTTGGAACTTTCCATCTTTGAGCCAGAGAGCTATCCATGAGGTTCCCGGCTGCCCCAGAGTCAATAAATGCCTGAAGCTCGTGGGTCTGGGAGCCCCACGATAAGGACGTTGGGAGCATTACATGATTAGGGGAAGATGCTGGCATGGAGAATTGACCTGTCAGAACTCCTGCTGACAGGTTTTCTCTTTCACTGGGTACTTGGGACATGAAACCTGGGTGCTACAGAGATCACCCTGAGATAGATGTATGTACCCCACCTGCATGGCTTCTCTGCAGACTGTGCACTGGGTAACAAGGGAAGGGTGAAGACAGGCAGGGATCTAAAGAGTAGGAAGCTCAGGGCATTCCGTCTCAGGGGCACTCAGTTGCCCAGTTGTCATTAGTAACGGCCAGATTTATCAGGTCATCCGGGTTGTCCTGCTTGTCGTGCACGGTGATCTCATGCTGGACCCCTGTGCTCAGCCCGTGCTGGAAGGCAGTGATGAGGGGTCTCTCGTCCCACTCAGTCTCAACCGTAAGTGTGCTGAACTTTGCTGTTTAGTCCCTTGCTGCCCTTTTCTCTTGATGCAGGTCCAGGAGTCGGTGGGCAGCCTCCTGACCCTGTACTGGAAGATCAAACACTCTCTTGAACTCGACTGCAAATTGCTGGAAAGACTGGGGTGCAGTGGAGCCTTGTTCTCATAGAGCATTGAACAGGCTGAGTCGGGAGTCTGTCTAAGGGATTCACCATGTAAGCCAGGTTGCACGCATCATCACCAAACTGACCTGGCTGGACTCAGAAAGTCCGCTCACACTGGGTAATACATTTCCTACAGCCATTGGGGTCTCCAGAGTATCTGCCTGGTAGAGGAATACTCGGTTCTATCCTGGGCGCAGTCATGGGCATTAGTAGCTGAGGCAGGTGAGACTGTTAAAGGGAAGGAAGTGGGAGTGGGACTGTCCTGCAGTGCATCAGGGAGACCTGTAATGGCCGCCACCTGATTCCGGCTGTCTGGGGTGGAGTTGCTGTGGGTGCTGATATCCACTCTTTCTGTGTGGACTGAGCTAGCTGCTCTGAAAGTAATTGTCACACTATGAGAGGCATTTCTGCCATCCAGGTCTCCACTGACTTTAACTTCTGCTCCATGAACTTCGACTTAGGCTGGACTTACTGTTCTGTAAGTAGTTGTCACCTCTGCCAACACAGCCTCCAAGTGACGTTAACTTCTCTCCTACCTGACCAACAAACGTCCAGGCCTTGGTCAGCAGTTCTCTCTCCACTGGGTCCATTTTGGTGGTCAAGTCTTACTGACAGGGATGTGCTGTGATGGCCCAAGTCCAGAGGGAGGGACACTGAATACCATAAGACTACAAGATATTGGAACAGAATTTGGCCATTTGCCCCATGAAGTCTGCTCCACCAAATTTTCCTCTCAGACCCAAGCTCCAGCCTTCTTACCGTATCCTTTCATGCCCTGACCATTCAGGAATCTATCAACCTCTGCCTTAAATATACATAAAGACCTGGCCTCCACAGCTGCCTGTGGTAACAAATTCCACATATTCGCCACTCTCTGGCTAAAGAAATTACCCCTCATCTCCATTCTAAAAGGATGATCCTCTATTCTGAGGCTGTGTCCTCTGGTCTTAGATTCTCCCACCATAGGAATCAGCCTCTCCATATCCACTGTATCAAGCCCTTTCACCATTCGCTACGTTTCAATGAGGTCACCCCTCATTCTTCTGAATTCCAGCGAGTTCAGGCCCAGGGCCATCAAACACTCCTCATATGACAACCCATTCAATCTTGGAATTATTTTCGTGAATCTCCTTTGAACCCTCTCCAGTGTCAGCACATCCCTTCTAAGATAAGGGGACCAAACCTACCCACAATACCTTCAAGTGTCTCACCAGTGCTTTATAAAGTTTCAATATTACATCCCTGCTTTTATATTCTTGTCCCCTTGAAATGAATGTAGCATTGTATTTGCCTTACTCACCACAAACTCAGTCTACAAATTAACCTTTAGGGAATCCTGCACAAGGACTCCCAAGTCCCTTTACACCTCAGTTTTTTGTATTTTCTGTCCATTTAGAAAATAGTCAGCCCTTTTATTTCTTCTACCAAATCACATGATATACACTGTAGTCCATCAGCCATTTATTTGCCCATTCTCCTAATCTGTCCAAGTCCTTCTGTAGCCTCTCTACTTCTCAAAACTAACTGCCCCTCCACCTATCTTCATATCGTCTGCAAACATTGCAACAAAGCCCTCAATTCCATCATTCAAATCATTGACATACAGCATATATAAAAAAAATCAGTCCCAACACAGACCCCTGTGGAACACCACTAGACACCAGCAGCCAACCAGAAAAGGCTCCCTGTATTCCCACTCTTTGCCTCCTGCCGATCAGTCACTGCTTTATGCATGCTAGAATCTTCCCTGTAATACCATGGGCTTGTAGCTTGTTAAGCATCCTCATGTGTGGCACCTTGTCAAAAGCCTTCTGAAAATCTAGGTACACAACATCAACTGATTCGTCTTTGTCTAGCCTGCTTGTTACTTCTCCAAAGAATTCCAACAGATTTGTCAGGCAAGATTTTCCCTTGAGGAAACCATGCTGACTATGGCCTATTGTTAGAGTATTGAGCAACTTTACTAAGAAATATGCAGAACAAAAGGAAAAATAATAAATGATAGGCCAACTGGGCCATTAACTCAAACTAAAGCCAACACTGAAACTGCAGCTTGGAAACAGTAACTGAATACTAAATTAATCCCACTCCTTTACTGCAACAATCCTAGATGTAGTCTTCTTTCCTAGAACATGGATCAAAGTAAGCAGGGAGTGCAGCCGTTGTTGTGCTTTGGCCAAGATTCAACAAGACTGAAACAAAAGAAAAGGAGTTAAATAACCACAATGAAACACCAATTGACTGGAACGTGCTTCATTAAACTGCCTGCCTGCAAGGGCACCCAGACTCGTACATTATGTGATCATAAGGAACACTTAATAGACGCCTAGAGAAGCACATGGATGAAAGAAAAGTGGAGAGAAGGGTTAGATTGATCTTAGAGAAAGTTAATGGGTGGGTACAACATTCTGGGTCAAAGGCCTGTACTGCACTGTACTCTGTACTGAGCAGAAGGGGAGACATTGTTTGCAAGATCTAAAAGGGACCACATGAACGCATATTCTGTTGGAAAAAAGCATTCCTAAATGATAGTCCTCGGTGAATTCAATTAGTATTCCCGCGGTCCATCAGTAGCAGAGTGCCTCAGTACAGTTAGCCCAGATCGTCCTCATCTTGTTGAGTTGGTCCACCACTGATTATATGGTCCACCAATGATGATAACACATTAGCAATTGAATCCCTGATCTGAATACTGAAGGCACCATTTATTCTCCTCCATAGATGCTACTGGATTTGCTGAATTCTTCCATTATTTTGTCTATGCCTGTTGAAAGCAACTGCAGATGCTGGAACCTGGAACAATGAACAGGACGCTAGAAGAACTCAGCGGGACAAGCAGTGAAGATAAAGTGTGAGTTGATATTTTGAGTCAAGACCCTGAATCAGGACCTCAGGGAGGACATTGAAGAAGGCCTATTGAGTTTATCTGGGCTCTAGAAGCAACCCCATTTCACCACTCATTTCCCTGTAACCTAAACTGTCATGCACATTATAAATCCTAATGCATTTCAAATTATAGCTGCTACTACTACTACTATGTTCACTCAGGCCTAGGGGGCCGGCGTCGGGCACGATGACGGACTCTCCACTTCTCCCTCTGCCTCATCAGTGTGTTCAGTTCATCTACATTAGCCGCGCCGCTGTCTTCTAGGAGCGTGTTGACCATAGTCTTGGGAGGGAGCCCAGGGTTCATCCTCCCGTGCTTGGGCTCCCATATGAAGACGAGGCCGGCAGGTAGCTTGAGGTGGTGACTGTATTATAGCTGGCGACTTTAATCAGGCCTATTTGAAGAAAACCCTGCCCAGTTATCACCAGCACGTAACCTGTTGCACTGGACAACAGCTACACTACGATAAGGAATGCCTATTGTTCCTTCCCAAGACCGCATTTTAGCAAATCAGATCATTTCGCTGTACTCCCAATACCTGCATACCTTGCTGAAGAGCAAGGCTCTCGAGATCGAGACAACTAAGAGGCAGTCGCAGGAGGCTGAGAAATGGTTACAGGATTGCCTTGAGTCTGTGGACTTTGCCTGTTCAAGAGCTCATCTGAGGACCTGACTGACTACACCAGGGTTGTTACAGACTTTACTAAAACAGCTGTGGATGAATTTGTTCAGAGTTTTCCCCAATCAAAAGCCCTGGATGAACAATGAAATCCAGAATCTGCTGAGAGGCAGATCAGAGGCATTTGAGTCTGGAGAGCAAGAATGCTACAAGAGGTGGAGGTATGGTCTCTGGAACGCCATCTCTCAGGTGAAGTGGAGATTCCAGACCAGACTGGAATCAACCAGGGATGCTCGACAGCTGTGGCAGGGTTTGAATGCCGAAAGCTCCTACAAAGCTAAATTTTGCAACGTAGGGGACAGCAGAGCTTCACTTCCAGATGAGCTCAATGCCTTCTGTGCTCACTTTGACCACGAGAACAGGGAGGAACCATCGTGCACCCCCATGTCTCCATATAATCCTTTGGTCTCAGTATCTGAAGATGACGTGCGGGTTGTTTTCGAGAGAGTGGATCCAAGGAAAGCATCCGGTCCAAACGGAGTACCTGGCCGAGTACTGAAGACCTGTGCTAATCAGCTGGCTGGTGTAATGGCAGATATCCTCAACCTCTCGCTCTGGCAGTGTGTGGTACCCAACTGCTTCAAGCAAGCTTGAATTGTACCACTGCCCAAGAAGAGCGTGGTAGCCTGTCCAAATGACTATTGCCCAGTGGCACTTACATCCACAGTGATCAAGTGTTTTGAGAGGCTGATCTTGAAGCATATCAGAAGCCGTCTGACTGGATTCGCTCCAATCCGCTCCAATTTGCCTTCTGAAGCAACAGGTCTACAGCAGATGCTATCTCATTGGCTCTTCAGACAATCCTGGAACATCTGGACAGCAAAAATGCAGATGTCAGGACCCATCGTATAAGTATTATCGCAAAGAAAGTATGACAGTGCCAGCACTTCCTCAGGAATCAGCGGAGGTTTGGCATGCCATCGAAAACCTTGGCAAACTTCGATAGATGTGTGGTGGAAAGTGTGCTGACTGACTGCATTATGGCCTGGTATGGGAATACCAGCGTCTTTGAGTGGAACATCCCACAAAAGATAGTGGATTCAGCCCAGCACATCGGAGTAAAACCCTCCCAACACCAGGGTGGCAAGGTAGTACAGAGGATGGGACAGTGGCATAGCAGTTAGTGCAATACTTTATATCACCAGCACTCAGGGTTCAATTCCCACCACCGTCTGTCAGGAGTTCTCCCTGTGACCGCATGGTTTCCCTCTGGGTACTCCGGTTTCCTTCCACATTCCAAAGATGTAGAGTTAGCGTTTGAGTTAGCAAGTTCTGGGCACGCTATGTTAGCGCCAGAATTGTGGCAACACCTGTAGGCTGCCCCCAGCACAATCCTCACACTCTGTTGGTCACTGACACATTTCACCATATGCTTTGATGTTTCGACGTACATGTGATAAATTTATTCATTTTTATTTATGTAGAGATACACGTTGAACCGTGCCACCCAGCAACCTGCTGATTTAATCCTGGCCTAAACAAAGCTGATCTTTAAGTACTTATCTTTAATTTACAGTGGCCAGTTACCCCACCACCCGCACTGTTCTGGGATACAGGAGGAAACCAGAGGGACCCAGCACCACCAATGGAAGAACTGGTAAAGTCCACAAAGACAGTACCCAAGGTCAGGATCGAACCCATCACTGGAGCTGTGAGGGAGCGACTCTACCCACTGTGCCAATTACCACACCAGTAGATTTGCCGAAGTTCAAGGAGTTCTCTCAGTGGCAGGAAGCTGTATTATATTTCTACAGTCTATTTAGTTTATTGGTTTCACTTAAATTATTCACTGGTAGGGGTGCCTCTTGTTCTGTGCAGTGTACTGTAACAGAAGCTGTGACTCATTGCTTCTCCTGGGTCTTAGTGCCCTCTCAGTACAACAAAGCCCCCACAGAGCATTCATTGGACTAACGCTGGGGATTAATTATTTATTTGTCAAAGATATTGGTTACTCTTGGCATTTCATTGTATTCTTCTTTAATCAGATTTAGTAAACAGTAAATTTTATCCTTTGTGCAAATACTCAGTGTCTACTTCATTAGGCATCTCCTGTACCTCCTGTACCTAATAAAGTGACCACTGAGGGTTTGATTGTGCTCTTCTGCTGCTGTAGCCCATCCACTTCAAGCTTCGATGTTTCGTGCATTCAGAGGTGCCCGTCTGCACGCCACTGTGGTAAAGGGTGATTATTTGAGTTACTGGCACCTTCCTCTCAACTTGAATCAGTCTGGCCATTATCCTCAGACCTCTCTCACTAACAAGGCATTTCACCCACAGAACTGCTGCTCACTGAATGTTTTTTTTTGCACAATTCTTTTTAAAGCCTTAAGATTGTTGTGTGTGAAAATTCCAGGAGATCAACAGTTTCTGTGATACTCAAATCACCCTATCTGGCACCAACAATCATTCCACAGTCCAAGATCACATTTCTCCTCCATTCTGATGTTTGGTCTGAACAACAGTTGTACCGCTTGACCATGTCTGCATGCTTTTATGCATTGAGTCGCTGCCAGATGATTGGCTGATTATAGTTATTTTCAGTAATAAGCTGGTGTACAGGTGTAGCTAATAAAGTGGCCACTGAGTGTACAATCAGTTTTTGTTTATTCAATAAAATAAACCTTAGGTCGTGTAACAGCAGGACAATTTTCACACAGCTGTCCCTGAACCTATTGCCATATCATGATTCAAAGGGTATAAAGTGCTGATAAGTCCTACTTATAGCTAGCAAAGGAGCTGGCATCCATTATTAAGGATATCTCCAATATTTTGGGCCAAGGAATATCCCAGGTGGTGTCTCAGGAAGCCAGCATCCATCACTAAGGAACCTCACCATCCAAGACATGCCCTTTTCTCATTACCACCATCAGGGAGGAGGTACAGGAGCCTGAAGACCCAAACTCAACATTTTTAGAAACATCTTCTTCCCCTCCTATCAAATTTCTGAATGGTCCATGAAACAATAAACGCTACCTTGTTATGTGTCTTTTGCACTACTTATTTTTGTCATTTATAGCTTTTTTTTAATGTTTTGCACTGTACTGCTGCTACAAACACTGATTTCTCCAAGTTCAACTAATTTCTCTCCCCTCTCTCCTTCTCTTTTACTATTCTCCATTCTGGTTGCCCTCTCACTCTATCTCATCTCCTTACCTGTCCTTCACCTCTCCCTGGTTCCTCTTCTCTTTTCGTTCTTCTATGAATCACTGACATCTCCTATCAGATTCCTTCTTCTTCAACCCTTTACCTATTCCACCTATCCTCTTCCATCTTTTTACTTCATCTTCACCTACCCATCTTCCCTTTCACCTGGTTTCACCTATCACCTATCAGTTCATTCTCCATCCCACCCCCAACCTTCTTATACTGGCTTTGCCACCTTCCTTTCCAGTCCTGATTTAAGATCTCAGCCCAAAATATTCACTGTTTATTCCCCTCCATAGATGGTGCCCGATATGCTTAGTTCCTTCAGCATTTTATGTGTTGTTCAAGATTTCCAGCATCTGTAAGATCTCTTGCATTTGTCCCACACGCTGCTAGCATCACAAGAATTTTCTTATCTGTCTAGTTTGAGTTAGTTTTCAGTATAAAGTTGTCAATGAAGCAAAATTCTTAGTCTTTCTTACTAGACTGAGTTGGTTACTTTTCTTTCTAAACCACGAGGTTTAAGCCTCATTCATGGCTTCTAAAGAACTTAGGACCGAGTTCACGATCTGCAAGATAATATTGGAGATCTATAAAACCCTGGTTAGACCACACTTGGAATATTGTGTTCAGTTCTGGCCAGCTCATTATATGAAGGATGTGAAAGCTTTAGAGAGGGTGCAGAGGAGATTTACCTGTCCAGCCTGCACAGCCAGGTACCTTCTAGTCTCCACTCAGCTAACAGGAGTCACTTGCCACTCGTTTCCACACATCACCTGCAGCCTATTTAAACCCAGCTCGCATGTGCAGTCCTTTGTTCACCCATAAAACCAGCCATTAACCAGTTGTTCCTAGCCTTCAGTTAGCTTGTTGCCTTGTTGTGTTAAGTACGAGGGGTGATTGATAGGTTCATGGTCTAAGGTAGAAGGAGTCAATTTTAGAAAACCTAGCACATTTATTTTTCAACATAGTCCCCTCCTACATGTACACACTTAGTCCAGCGGTCATGGAGCATATGGATCCCTTCTTTGTAGAAGTGGTCCACAGCAGGGGTGATTGATAAGTTTGTGTCCTAAGGTAGAAGGAGATGAGTTATACAGCTCTTGTTACATGCACGTGCAGTTCAACTCTTTGAGGGAAAATGCAGAAAGCTTTAAGTTAATAACCTATCTCCTTCTACCTCAGGCCACGAACTTATCAATCACCACTTTCTGGAGGTCCAAGACACCGACTTCTACAAAGAAGGGATCCATATGCTCCACGACCGCTGGACTAAGTGTGTAAATGTAGGAAAAATAAATGTGCTAGGTTTTCTAAAATTGACTCCTTCTACCTTAGGCCACGAACTTATTAATCACCCCTCATATCTGTTCTTTCTTGTTTTATGGCTTCTTGTGGCTTGTTTTAAAATATAAAATATCAATTATTGCTGAATCGTCTCCGCTGCACTGCAAGCCTCCTCTACATTTCCTGACAGGATGGGAGAACCCACAATGGACCCAGCAGAGGTATGCCTGTCAAAAGGAAGTTGTCCGTCGACAGGAACACGCGATACTGTAGCAGCAGGAAGCCATTGTCCATCTCTCTCAACCAGCTCCCTGACTTGATACAACAACTCAGCGCCAGTCAACCTCCTCCCTCAGATCCCTGGACTCCAGTTCCCCAACACTCTGATGCTGCTCTTTCCTGTCCCAGTGCGCCTTACACTTCGAGCTCCTGCTATCTCTGTATTCCTTCATCACCTCTCTCCTGCCTGGGCGAACTCTGACCCGGGCCACCGCTAACTAGCACAACCAGACAACCAGTTGCAATAAATATGAGGAATTCGCCACTGGGCGCGAGGGTTTTTGACCATCCAGATAGTGTAAGGGGTCAGCGGATCAGATACTGTGCCTGTGTCTAGGCTCACGCTCGGTGCTAGATTACACCATGGAATTCAGGGCCCTTGCAGCACCGTGTGACTGGAATGCGCAAACACTTTTGGCCCATTACCATCACGGCCTCTTGGATACTTGGAAATGACTGCCTCCCCGGGAGATGCCCACCGATCTCGAAAACCTCATCACTCTGAATTGACAAGCGTCATGTGGAATGACCCTCCAGATCAACAGGAGGAACCCCAGTTCCGTTCCCAGAACCATTTCAAGCAGCAGGACCCTCATCATCAGCACCTTCATAACCCATGCGGGCAGGAAGAGTTCCCTTAACCACAGAGTGTGTGCGTTGGGGGGGGGGGGGGAGAAGCTGTACGCTTACTGCAGAGCCGCCGATTACCCGCATATCAAATGCCCACTGTGTCCAGGGAAAAGGCACCACCAAGGAGAGGTGCCTTCCACCTGGTAAGTTCACCCAAGTCAGTCATTGCAGCACCATAGCCCAATGCACTCACTCCGTCCTCCTCCACATCCCAATGGTTCTACACACAGAGAGGCTCTAGTGGATTCTGCTCAACAGGCTACTTTCTAGACTGGACTGTGTGCACAGCTTGGACTCCCTACCATGCCCATCTCTCACCCCTTCTGCGTCTTGGCCATTGATCGACGTCTCTTGGTCTCTGGGATCATCAGAGCACACACACACAGCCTGCACACAAGAGAATTGGAGAGCACTGCAAGTCCATCCAATTTCTCCTTAACAACTCACCCAACACTCCTCTCATCTTGGGTTACTCCTGGCTCTCAACTCACGACCCTCACTTTTCCTGGTCATCCAGTTCATTGCTGAGTGGGGGACCCACCTGCCCGCAACCTCAGTTGAGTTCATCCCATAAATCCGCGGAGATGGAGGAAATGCGACCTCACCAAACTCCCACAAGAGTACCACAATTTAGCCATTGCTTTCAGTAAACAGAAAGCCAGCACCTTGGCACCTCATAGGCCACATGGCTGTGCAATTGACCTCCTCCTGGGTGCCACCCCTCTCCGAGGTCATTTGACTCCCTCTCACCTCCTGAGAATCAAGCCATGAACGACTACATCGACAAAGTGCTACAGTACGACTTCATTCAACCATCCCAGTCCCCAGCAGGTGCAGGATTCTTCTTTGACAAAAAGAGAGATGGGAGTCTTAGTCCTTTCATTGACTACCGTGAACTTATCAAAATCACCATTAAGAGCTGATACCCTCCCCCCTTGATGGATAGAGTATTTGAAACACTCCACGGGCCCAGATCTTCCCCAAACTGGATCTAAGGAGCATGTACAACCTCATCTGCACCCGCATTCATAACATCCACTGACCACTGCAAATACTTAGTGATGTCTTTCTGACTTTCCAATAGTTCAGCTGTTTTACAAGCCTACATCAATGAGATCTTCCGAGACATGTTACATGGGTATGTATTCATCTACCTCAGCGAACTCCTCGTCTTCTCCAAGATCACATCTATGAAGTCCATTCAGTCCTTCAGTGTCTCCTAGTAAACCAACTGTACTGCAGGTTAGAAAGTCTATAAATTTCTGATTCCTGCTAGCTTTTGCCCAGTCCTTCGGTCTCTTTAAGATTACCCATCACTTCAACCCACTTATCATCTCCAGCTACCACCATCCCTCAGGATCACACTTACCATTCAAGTGCCCTACCTCAAGCTCGTTGTCCATGAACAAATCAACCCAGAACCTGCACTTCTGTAAACAAGGATGGTGGAAGGCGGTCCAGTGTCCACAGTTCTCAGATTGATGGATTCACGTGGACTTGAACGGTGTGTGCAGTACCTGTCGACTGGGAAGGGTGCAGCCCAGAGGAGAGGACTTGAGTGCCTTCCAGTTCCATCTTGGATCCATTGCTCATGGACCCACCGGTCCCAACCGGATCACCCTAGGCCATTGGGTGCCAGTTGTAGGAAGGGGATGCTTTCAGAGCTGCTCGGATGGGCACCAGCCTGCTTCCACCCAGCTAACAGGAGTCACCTGTCACTCATTCCCAACTCGTCACCTGCAGCCTGTTTAAATCTAGTTCTCACCCACAGTCCTTTGTTCACTCATCAAACCAGCCAACAGCTTCTAGCCTTCAGTTACCTTGTTGCCCTGTTGTGTTAAGTATCCACTCCCTTTTGTTTTCTGGCATCCTCATGGCTTGTTATTTTGCAGTTTATGAGTAAAATATCATTCACAGCTAAATCACCACCACTGCTCTACTTTTGGGTAAGGCATCTTAACATTACCTGGATGTTGCCAGAATTACAGAATATATTTCATGAGGGTAGTTTGAGAGTGAAGGAGGATGAGAGGTGACTTAATAGAGATATACAAGATGATAAGAGTCATTGTTCAAAGTAAATTTATTCTCAAAGTATGTGAATGTCACCACATACTACCCCAAGATTCATTTTCTTGCAGGCATTCACAGCAGAAACAAAGAAACACAATATAATCAGTGAAAAATTATCCAGAAGCCAAGACAGGCAACAAACTATGCAAATACAAAAAGAAAAACAAATAACAATAATAAGACCATAAGATATAGGAGCACAATTAGGCCATTTGGCCCATCGAGTCTGTTTCGCCATTTCATTATGGCTGACCCAATTTTCCTCTCAGCCCCAATCTCCTGCCTTCTCCCCGTATCCCTTCATGCCTTGACCAATCAAGAATCTATCAACCTCTGCCTTAAATATACATAAATTGGCCTTCACAGCTGTCTGTGGCAAATAATTTCAAAGATTCACCACTCTCTGGCTAAAGAAATTCCTCCACATCTCCATTCTAAAAGGATGCCCCTCTATTCTGAAGCCGTGTCCTTTGGTCTTACACTCTCCCATCATAGGAAACATTCTCTCCACATCCACTCTATCAAGACCTTCAATGGGCTTCAATAAGGTCACCCCTCATTCTTCCGAATTCTAGTGAATACAGGCCCAGAGTCATCAAACACTCTTCATATGACAAACCGTTCAATCCTGGAATAATTTTCATGAACCTCCTTTGAGCCCTCTCCAGTTTCAGCACATCGTTTCTAAGATAAGGGGCCCAAAACTGCTCATAATACTCCAAGTGAGGCTTACCAATGTTTTATAAATTCTCAACATTACATCCTTGCTTTTATATTCTAGTCCTCTTGAAATGAATGCTAACATTGCATTTGCCTTCCTCACCATAGACTCAATCTACAAATTAACCTTTAAGGAAATCTGCACAAGAACTCCCAAGTCCCTTTGCGCCTCAGTTTTTTGTATTTTCTCTCCATTTAAAAAATAGTCAACTGTTTCATTTTTTTCTACCAAAGTGCATGCACTTCCCAACACTGCATTCCATCGGCCATTTCTTTGCCCATTCTCCTAATTTGTCTGTCAAATAATAATAAATATGTTATAAGTAATATTGAGTCTTTGAAAGTGAGTCTGCAGGTTGTGGAATAAGTTCAGTATTGAGGTGAGTGAAGTTATCTCATGCTGGTCAGGAGCCTGATGGATGAAGGGTAACAACTGTTCCTGAACCTGGTGATGTAGACCTAAGACCTTCTTCCCAATGGCTCTATTGAGGTGAGAGCATGGCCTGGATGGTGGGGATTCTTGATGATAGAAGCTGCTATCTTGAGGCAGTGCTCCTTGTAGAGGAGCTCAATGATGGGGAGGCCTTTTCCTGTGATGGACTGGGGTGTTTGCAGGCTTTTCCATTCATGGCACTGGGCATTGATAGTGGACAACCAGAGACTTGTTCTCAGGGTGGAAATAACTAATACTAATGTCAAAGTTATGTTTTTTACGCAGAGAGTGATGAGTGCGTAGAACACACTGCCAGCGGTAGTGGTAGAGGCAGATACATTAGGACGTTTAAGAAACTTTTGGATAAGCACAGGGATGATAGAACAATGGCTGTATGGGAGGGAAGGATTAGGTTTATGATTGAGTAGGTTAAAAGGTCAGCTCGACATTGTGGGCTGAAGAGCCTGTACTATGTTGTACTATGGTATGTTAACCTTCTGGACAATATCACCTCCAGAACCAACAGCGGTTAGGATCTGGAGACCCACCTTTCAGATGAGCCCAAAGGACATTAAGGGTAAATTCTGCAAAAAGAGAAAAAGAACAAGCTGGAGCTAACAGAATTACCCTCTTGAAGAGTGAATACATTCTTGAACCAACCAGCACAACCGTAACCATTACCGTTGAACAACACTATGACCACGTTAATCACATGCGCTACTTCTTGTATACGATGGACTCCTGTACAATAAGATGGACTCTTGACCTCACAATCTACCTCGTTATGATCTTGCACCTTTTGTTTACCTGCACTTCACCTTCTCTGTAATTTTTACACCTCTGTTATTGTTATACCTTGTTCTACCTCAATGCACTGTGTAATGATTTGATCTGTATGCACAGTATGCAAGACAAGCTTTTCACTGTACCTTGGTACATGTGACAATAGTGAACTAATAACAATACCAATAAAATGGACTTTGATTTTGTTCTGTGTTCTTTCTTGTAAAAATGGTGTATTATTTATGTTTAACGTGTTCTTTCTTGCAAGTGCTGCTTATCTGATGCTGTGGCAGGAGATGCAGTGAGTTTCTCATTGCATGTGTACTTGTGCTTGTGGCAATAAACTTGACTTTGACCTGATCACTTATTAGAGATAGCATGGAGATAAAGTGGAACACTAAATTATTGAAAGCTATAAAACCCTACTTCCACGAATCTACATTTCATGAATAAAGCATTTGAACCTTGATTAGAGCTGAATTAGCCAAGTACTCTGTGCCCACTTTATTAGGAACATATACACCTGCTCGTTAATGCTAGTATCTAATCAGCAAATCACGTGGCAACAACTTGTGCGTTGTAGGGCATGTAGACATGGTTAAGAGATTCAGTAGTTGTTCAGACCAAACAGCAGAATGGGTAAGAAATCTTGAGTTACTCTGACCATTGTTGGTGTCACCGGGTGGTTTGAGTATCTCAGAAACTGCTGATATCCTAGGCTTTTCATGCACAACAATCTCTAGAGCTTACGGAGAGTAGTGTTTAAAACAAAACAACAAAAAAAAAATCCAATGAGCTGCAATTCTGTGAGCAAAAATGCCTTGTTAATGAGAGAGGTCAGAGGAGAATGTTCAGATGGGTTCAAACTGACAGGAAGGTGACAGTAACTCAAATAACCACCTGTTACAACAGTGGTGTGCCCAACATCTCTGAACAAGAAAATTTACACGGACTAGTCCTAGGCCCAGCATGTAAGTGCAATTACGAGGAAAACATAGCTGCATCTCTACTTTCTTAGGAGTTTGTGAAGATTTGGCATGACATCTAAAACTCTGACAAACTTCTCTAGATGTATAGTGGAGAGTATATTGACTGGCTGCATCACAGCCTGGTAAGGAAACACCAATGTCCACGAATGGAAAATCCTACAAAAAGCAATGGATATAGCTCAGTCCATGGTGGGTAAAGCTCACCCCACCATTGAGCACATCTACATGAAACATTGTTACAGGACAGCAGCATCCATCATAAGGGACACCCACCACCCAGGACGTGCTCTCTTCTCGCTGCTGCCATCAGGAAGAAGGCACAAGAATCTCTGGACTCATACCACCAGGTTCAGAAAACATCTACCATCAACCATCTGGCTCTTGAACCAAAGGGGATAACTTCACTCAAGTTCACTTGCCCCATCGTTGAAATTTTCACACAACCAACGAACTCACATTCAAGGACTCTTCATCTCATGTTCTCAATGCTTATTGCTTATTTATTTATTATTATTAATTCTTTCTTTTTGTACTTCAACAGTTTCTTGTCTTCTTCACTCTGGTTAAACTCCCAAGTTGGTGAGATCTTTCACCGATTCTATTATGGTCATTAATCTATTATCGATTTATTGAGTAGGTCCACAATAAAATGAACCTCAGGGTTGTATTATGGTGACATATATGTACTTAGATAATAAATTTACTTTTGAACTTTGAACTTTCTTTGAAGAACACTAAGAACCTCGAAGGGGTTGGACTACAGCAGCAGAAAACCATTAGCATACACACAGTGGCCACTTCATTAGGTGCAGGAGGTATCTAATAAAGTGGCCACTGAGTGTTTATTAAAATATTGATACCTGTAATTTTGAACTGGTTTATGAAGCAGTACAATTCCCATAATGGCAACTTTACTCCTAGTCATCCAATATCTATCACATGACAGTTCTAACTAGTATGCCATCGTTAGACATGAGATTGGACAATACCGGTAATGTGACCACACTTTTGTTTTCCAGTATTTCCTCTGGGAAGCCAAAATCAAGTGACTCATAAATCTCTCGACCTTCAAAAGTGATCACATGTCCATTGTGTGTTTGGCTAACTTGGCATTGAACAGACTCTAGCAAAAAGCCATCAGGTTAATATTATAAATATAACAACTTTGACACATACCATGTAGCAGATTTTAACTGCAATGTTATTTTTGGTTCTCTTTGCACAGGCCTGCTGAGTACTTCCCAGCATTTTCTATAATTAGAGAAACAGGCCCTTCAGCCCATCACCCACCTTTCTTGCCCATCTCTAATCTAATCCCATTTGTCTGATTAGGGCTGTATCATAGAGTCCGAAAGGCTTTAAGCACGGAAACAGGCTCTTTGAGCCAAGTGGTCCTTGCCAATGATGACACCCATGAAGACTTTCTGTAAGGGGCCTCAGTCTGAAACATCAGCTCTTTATTCCTCTCCATACACACTGCCTGACCTGCTGAGTTCCTCCAGCATTTTCTGTGTGTTACCTATATAAGCTTGTCCCATTTATTGAAATTTTTATTTTTATATAGAGATACATTACAGTAATAGACCCTTCTAGCCCAATGAGCCTGCATTGCCCAATTACACCCATATGACCAATTAACCTACTAACTGGTAGTCTCCCCAGGTACTCTCCCCGTAGCATTAGGAACATGGCAGGAAACCAGGGCACCCAGAAAAAACTCCCAGAGTCATGGGAGAATGTACAAACTCCTAACAAGCAGTGGCGGGAATTGTTCCCAAGTCTCGGACACTAATAGTGTTATGCTAACTGCATCTGGCCCATATCCCTCTCACCCTTTCCTATCCATTACTTTCCATGCTTTCCCTATTCAAGTACCTGTATAAATGCCTCTCAAACGTAGTAACTGTGTCTGATTCCACCACCATCTCTGGCAGCACATTCCAGATGTCAACCACCCTTTCAGAAAAGAACATCCCCTTCAGAATCACAACATTGTGGGCTGGATGGCCTGTACTGTTCAATACTCCTTCCTCTCACCTCAAACACATACTTCTTTGTTTTTAGAATATAAGAACGTAAAAACTAGGAACAGGAGTCGGCCATCTGGCCTATAGAGCCAGCTGTGCCACTAAATAAAAATATGGCTGATCTGCCAAGGACTGATCTCCACCTACCTGTCTTTTCCCCATAACCCTTAAGACCATGACGTAGGAGCAGAATCAGGCCCATCGGCCCATTGAGTCTGCTCCACCATTCCATCATGGCTGATTTGTTGTCCCTCTCAACTCCTGCATTCTCCTTGTAACATTTGACCCCTTAATAATCAAGAATCTATAAATTTCCACTATAAATTTACCCTGATGACTTGGCCTCCACAGCTGTTTGTGGCAAAGAATTCCACAGATTCGCCACCCTCTGGCTAAAGAAATTCCACCTCATCTCTGTTCTAAAAGGATATTCTTCTCTTTTGAGGCTGTATTCTCTGGTCCGAGACTCCCCCACTATAGGAAGCACCTCCACTCTATCTAGGCTTTTCTTTCTTTCTTTCTTTCTTTTTAAATCTTTTTATTAATTTTTCCAAGATTATAAACAAGATAACAACGTTGATACGAAGAGATTGGAATAATCTTATTGTTAATAAACATATACAGAAAAGATTTCAGATAACACAGGTATAATAGACTTCCAAACTCATGATGTAATTAATCATAGAGAAAAGAAAATTTAAAAAATACAAAGAAACCCCCCCCACCAAAAAAACAGAAAAAAGAACTAAATACTAAACCCAAAAAAGCAAACGGAACAAAACAAGGCTAGACCAATATCTTAAATCCAACAGGTTCAGTAATGTCGTCAACTCTGCTCCTCTATTCATATATTTTAAGTTAATAAGAAGGATTTGGAAAGGTCAAATTACATCATATGAAAATGTTGAATAAATGGTTTCCAAGTCTCTTCAAATTTAACTGAAGGAACAAAAATATCACTTCTAATTTTTTCTAAATTTAAACATAATATAGTTTGGAAAAACCATTGCAATGTAGTAGGAGGATTGGTCTCCTTCCAGTTCAATAAATTAGATCTTCTGGCTATTAAAGGAACAAATGCAATCATCCAACAGGCTGAAGAAGACAAAGATCTATATTCTACCATTAGCAATCCAAAAATTGCCATAATAGGATGGGGTTGTAAATCAAAACACAGAACTGTTGAGATAATATCAAAAATACCTTTCCAATATTTTTCCAAAAGAGGACAGGATCAAAACATATGAGTTAAAGAAGCCACCTCAGAGTGACATCTATCACAAATAGGGTTCATATGGGAATAAAAACAGGCTAATTTATCTTTAGACATATGGGCTCTATGCACTACTTTAAATTGTATTAATGTATGTTTAGCACATATAGAGGAAGTTCTGACTAATTGAAAAATTTTATCCCGTTTCTCTATAGGTAGGGAAAGTTGAAGTTCCCTTGGCTTTTCAATATTCAATAAGTTTCAATGAGATTCCCCCCTCATTCCTCTAACCTCCAGTGTGTGCAGGCCCAGAGTCATCAAATCCTTCTTATATGTTAACCCTGTCATTTCAGGATTATTCTTGAAAACCTCCTCTGGATCTTTTCCAATGCCAGCACATCCTTTCTTGGGTAAGGGGCCCAAAGTTGCACATAATGCTTCAAATGTGAATAATTCCTCCGTTATGAAAAGATCTATCTAACTGTGTCTTAAGAACATTCAATGAGGTAGCCTGTAAAGCTTCCCTGGGCAGGAAATTCCACAGATTCACTGCTCGCTGGGAAAAGCACTTTCTCCTCATCTCTGTCCAAGGAGGAATAGACGGCATCTATAATGTATTGTATCTACCATACCAGGTTAATAGGTTGGCACAACCTCATAGGCTGAAGTGCTTAGACTCGCCTGAGGTACTCTGTGTCTTATGTCCATAGATGCTGCCTGACCTGCTGAGCAAACTGAAAGATCACAGGGGGCTGGTGTTCAAAATAACAGATGACATCAGGATACCAGTCAAAGGTCCATTTATTATCAAAGTATGTATGCAGTATACAACTCTGAGATTCACCTTCTCCAGATAGCCATGAAACAATAAAAACCATGGAGTCGTTCGAGAAAAACATTATACCCCCCTCCCCTGCACAAAAAAGAAAGCAACACGTCCATCAACATCAAAGCCCCTCCCCGCCGAAAAAAACGAACAAAACGCACCACACAGCCACAAGAACATCAGCCCCCAAACCAACCCCTGCACAAAAATACTCTGAGAATCTCCTAGCAGCAACAAGAAAAAATGGGAGAAAACACAGAATATAAAAACCATAGGAATGAAAGAGTCCACGGTCCACACTCTAATCTATAAATCACTGAATAGTCAGCTCTGAATCCTCGCTTGCCTTCCGCATTCACCTCAATGTTTCAATCTTCCTCAATGCTTTAATCAGTGAAATGGACTCTAACGGGCTCGCACCCCATCTCTAAGCTTCCTAGAAGCTGTTCGCGCTCACACACGCTTCCTGGAGTCTTCTCGGAGACAGCGAAGCTCTAGATCACTCAATCGACCTTCAAAACTGTGAATTGCAGGCTCAAACAGTTGGAGAAATACACTTAAGATAAACAGCAGATACAAAAGTGAAATAACCAATTTTGTGGACTATCTGGAAGATATCGACATTGTACACTGGCGCCATCTTGACTGGAAGTGGTTGACCTGAGCATGAACTTGAACTTGGTAGAGCTTTTATATTCTCAGTTGACAAGGTTCCCAGTAAAATTACATTTTGATAACAGAATGGTAGCTGCAGGAAGACTTAATTATGTAGCAGATTAGGTCCTGATTACAGGATAAAATGATCGTCTACAGGCTTAACAGTAAATCCAGTTTTCTATTACAACAATGGGTGCACGCTATAACATAATTAGTGAATTATGAAACTTGAAACCTGAAACTTAGGTGTCATCGCTGCTGCATTCCATGTCTCTATTTTTGTCCGCAGTTCCCTGTTATGGCATTAGCAGAATTCACATCTCTGTTTACTAGTTATTAGACCTCATGGTTCTTTTCTCTATAACAGTGTGTTGCTCCAGATCTCTCGTGTCTCCCTCTTCTGATTTATTTTCAAGTTCATAGTTCAAAGTAAATTTATTAACTACGTATATGTCACCATATACTAGCATGAGATTGATTTTCTTGCAGGCATTCACAATAGAACAAAGAGATACAATAGAATCAATGAAAATCTACACACAAACAAAGATTGACAAACTAATGCGCAAAAGAAGAGGAACTGCAAATACAACAACAAATAAATAAATAGGAAAATGGATAAACAAGCAAAGAAACAAATAAAGAAATAACATTAAGCGCGAGTTGTAAAGTCCTTGAAAGTGAGTCCATTGGTTGTGGAATCAGTTCAGAGTTGAGGTGAGTGAAGTTATCCACACTGGTTCAGGAGCCTGATGGTTGTAAGTTAATAACTGTTCCTAAAACTGGTGGTGTGGGACCTAAGGCTCCTTCCCAACGGCAGCAGTGAGAAGAGAGCATGGCCCCGGTGGTGGGTTTCTTTTCTGTGACAGTGCTCTGTGTAGATATGCTCGATGGTGGGGAGGCCACATCAGTTCATGACGTTCCCACTTGTAACCAATCGAGGTACCTATCCAGCTGTCAATCCTTGAAATACTATGCCGTTGAGCAGTCAGGGGTGATCATTTGTCCCATGTGTTTCCAGGGTAACACCAGGGTCTACTGAAACCATCACTGGCCTTACTGTGACATCAGGGCCTGTGATGTTGCTAAAAGATACATAAGGAATTTTTCAAGAGTTAGTTTGTCACCCAGCAAGGGGAAAAAATGATCAAGCAGTGCGAGAAGGAATTAACACAAGTTCAAAACTAGACATAGTTAATAGGGTAAGTGCATAGCAATGGATGATGTTTCCAGTTACCCAGATTGTCCTAGCATCTCCTGGACAAGAAATTAATCTCCTGAGTTTATTTTATTTACAGATTCAAGATGGTAATGGGCACTTCCAGCCCATCAAACACAAGCAATCCAATTACACCCATGTGACCAATTAACCCACTAACCTGTATGTTTTTTTACAATGTGGGAGGGAACCGGAGCATCATAAGACCATCAGAAATAGGAGCATTGAGCTCCACCTTCCATCAGGGCTGATTTATTATCCCTCTCAACCTTGTTGTCCTGCCTTTTCCCCATAAC
This sequence comes from Mobula hypostoma, assembly GCF_963921235.1. Lineage (NCBI taxonomy): Eukaryota > Metazoa > Chordata > Chondrichthyes > Myliobatiformes > Myliobatidae > Mobula > Mobula hypostoma. The sequence goes on along the minus strand of NC_086097.1, from coordinate 28,987,212 downwards.
CTTTGACACTCTTACTCATTAAAAAGCTATCAACACGTGCCTTAAATATACCCAATAACTTGGTCTGCACAACCGTCTGTGGCAATGAATTCCACACCTCTGTTCTAAAGGGGCGTCTTTCAATTCTGATACTGTGCTCTCTGGTCCTAGACCTTCTCACTACTGGAAACATCCTCTCAACATCCTCTCTATCTAAGCATTTCAATATTCAGTTGGTTTCAATGAGATCCCCCTCTTTCTTCTAAACTCCAGTAAGTATAATCCCAGAGGCATCAAAGTCTACTGATATGTTAAACTTTTCTTTCCCAGTATTATTCTCATGAACCTCCTTTGAACCCTCTCCAATGTCAACATATCCACTCTTGGATATGGGACCCAAAACTGTTCGCAAAACTCCAAATGTAGTCTGACCAAAGCCTTATAAAGCCACAACTAGGAGGAAACCCACCCACAGAATCACGGATGAACCGACAAACTCCTTACAGACAGTGGCAGAATTGAACCCAGGTCGCTGGCGATGTAACGTCTTTACGCCAACTGCTACGCTACCGTGCTATCCAAACCAGAATACACACGGCCCGTTGTTGTGTCCCAAGCGGGGTATAGATAGGGTGACTGCACACAGCCTCTCACCCAGAGAAATGGAATCAAAAAATGAGAGGACATAGGCTTGAAGTGAGAGGGGAAAGATTTAAAAGGGACACAATGGGGCAACTTCTTCATGTAGAGGCTGGTCAGTCGATGGAACGAGCTGCCAGGGGAAGTGCCTGTACTGTGTCATCCTGTTCTATGCTCTATATTCTACGTTCTGTTTCCCTGTGCCCGCATCGTTCTTGTTGGTAGACATCATGGATTTGAGAGGTGCTGCCAGAGTATTGGGTGTGCACATTTTATCAAAGGTACTCACAGCCGCCACTGTGTCCACGTGCTGGAGGGAACAAGTATTTAGGATAATAGGTAGAATGTTTGCTGAATGGTGTTAAACTTCTGTTGAAGATAGACTTCCAATGATATTAAAAATTAGCTTTATTTGTCACATTAGATTAGATTATGAAGACACGCAGTCCTCTTTTATTGTCATTTAGTAATGCATGCATTAAGAAATGATACAATATTTCCTCCAGTGTGATATCACAAAACACAGGACAGACCAAGACTGAAAAAACTAACAAAACCACATAATTATAACATATAGTTACAACAGTGCAATGATACCATAACTTGGTGAAGAAGTCCATGAGCACAGTAAAAGTTCAAAGTCTCTCAAATGTCCCACATCTCACGCAGACGGGAGAAGGAAGAAAAACTCTCCCACCATACCCAACCACGGTCCGACTCTGAGTCATCCGAAAACTTCGAGCTCTGATCAGCTCTCCGACACCGAGTACCGAGCGCCATCTCTATCCAAACGATTCGACCTCCTTCTCGGTCGCCAACAGCAGGCAAAGCCGGGGATTTTGAGGCCTTCCCTCTGAAAGATTTCCGACCGCGCAGTAACGACAGCAGCAAATGAGCGTTTTAGAAATTTTTCCAGACGTTCCTCTGTGCTTTCACATCCATCTCCATCAAATCAGAATTGTCCACAGCCCCTATTTAACAGATATGATATCATTTTTCACCGGAGGGCTGCGCACGCGCGGCGCACTGCTTCTCTCTCCTCCCACCATAACAGATATTGAGATGTGTTGTATGATCAACAACCAACACAGTCCAAGATTTGCTGAGGGCAGCCTGCAAGTGTCACTCTGCTTCCGGCACCAACATAGGATGCCCACAACTCACTGACCCTAAGCTGTGCATTTTTGGAATGTGAGAGGAAGCCGGAGAACCCGTTATGACTTTATGGGTTACTGTCCTGGAATGAGTCAGCGGGGCTAGGCAGAATATCAGTTCAGTATGGTCTAGATGGGCCTAACAGCCAGATTCAGTGCTGTAGTGCTCCATGACACGATGACTTTATGACACCCAGAGGAAATCCATGTGGACATGGGAGAAGGTACAAACTCCTTACGGGCAGCAGCGGGAATTGAACTTCAGTCAGTGATCGCTGGCACCGTAAAGCGTTGCTCTAATCACTACGCTACTCTGCCTATTTGTCACCTCTGAGTGAAGCTATGTCTCCCCATCTCTGTCCCGAACAGCCAACACTTATTTTAAGTTCTATGGCCCTTAGTTCGTGACCCTGCCCAAAGCAATATTAACTCCGCATTACTCCGTAAGAATTTTGTTTGTTTCGGGGAGATCGCCACTTCTTCCAGTCTCCAGAATATGGGGGCACGTCTGCTTAATCTTTCCTCAAGGAAACCATAGAAAACTGTGGACACAGCTCAACACACCACGGAACCCAGCCTCCCCTCCATGGACTCTGTCCACACTTCTCTCTGCCTCAGTGAAGCAGCCAGTAGAATCAAATACCCCACCCACCCTGGACGTTTTCTCTTCCCCCTCCCATCAGGCAGAAGCTACAAAAGCCTGAAAGTACTTACCACCAGGCTCGAGGGCAGCTTCTCCCCTGCTGTTACACATACAAAATGCCAGAGGGGCTCAGCAAATTAAGCAGCGTCTATGGAAAGGAATAACCAGTTGAAGTTCCGGGCTGAGACCCTTCATCAGGACTGACTGCCTATCCCACTGTTACACAGATTTCCAGCATCTGTTGAAACACTTGTGGATTTAAGACTATTGAATGGTTCCCTAGTACAATACGATGAACGTTTGACTCCACAGCTACCTTGGCATGGCCTTGCACCTTATTGTTTACCTGCCTGTACTTTTTCCGTAACTAACTGTGCAGTTATGCAACTTCAAAACATTAACTTTGTGTTTACTTTAAGCTAGGGATACACATAACGTGTTGGTGTGATGACATATGTAATCACGTACTTAAACATATAAGGCCATAAGACGAAAATATATAGGAGCACAAAAGGCCATTTTGCCTATCAAGTCTGCTCTGCCATTTCATCATGGCTGATCCAATTTTCCTCTCAGCCCCAATCTCCAGCCTTCTCCCCATATCCCTTCATGTCCAGAGCAATCAAGAATCTATCAACCTCTGCCTTAAATATTCGTAAAGATTTGGCTCCACAGCTGCCTGTGGCAAATAATTCCACAGATTCACCACTCTCTGGCTAAAGAAATTCCTCCTTATCTTCATTCTAAATGGACACCCCTGTATTCTGAGTCTGTGTCCTCAGGTCTTAGACTCTCCCCACCAAAGGAAACATCCTCTCCACATCCACTCTATTCAGGCCTTTCAATATTTGATAAGTTTCAATGAGATCCCTTCTCATTCTTCTGAATTCCAGTGAGTACAGGCCCAGAGCCATCAATCAGTCCTCATATAGTAACCCTTTCATTCCTGGAATCAGTCTTATGAATCTCCTCTGAACCCTCCCCATTTTCAGTACATCCTTTCTTTGATGGATGAATGGCAGGACTTTCATATGATGAAAGACTGGATCAACTAGCTTATATTCATTGGAATTTAGAAGATTGAGGGGGGGGATCTTTTTGAAACGTACAAAATCCTAAAGGGATTGGACCGGCTAGATGCAGGAAGATTGTTCCCGATGTTGGGGAAGTCCAGAACGAGGGGTCACAGTTTGAGGATAAAGGGGAAGCCTTTTAGGACCGAGATTATGAAAAACTTCTTCACACAGAGAGTGGTGAATCTGTGGAATTCTCTGCCATAGGAAACAGTTGAGGCCGGTTCATTGGCTATATTTAAGAGGGAGTTAGGAATGGCCCTTGCGGCTAAAGTGATCAGGGGGTATGGAGGGAAGGCTGGTACAGGGTTCTGAGTTGGATGATCAGCCATGATCATACCGAATGGCGGTGCAGGCTCGAAGGGCCGAATGGCCTACTCCTGCTCTTATTTTCTATGTTTCTATAAGGGGACCAAAACTTCCCACAATATTCTTCACATCCACTCTATCAAGGCCTTTCACCATTCAGTAGGTTTCAATGAGGTCACCCCTCATTCTTCTGAATTCTAGTGAATATAGACCCAGAACCATTTAACACTCTTTATATGATAAGCCATTCAATCTGGAATCATTTTTGTAAACCTCTTTTGAACTCTCTCCAGTTTCAGCATGTCCTTTCTAAGATAAGGGGCCCAAAACTGCTCACAATACTCCAAGTGACTCACCAATGCTTTATAAAGTCTCAACATTACATCCTTGCTTTTATATTCCAGTCAACTTGAAATTAAAACTAACAATGCATTTGCCTTCCTCACCACTGACTCATCTTGCAAATTAACCTTTAGGGAATCCTGCACAAGGACTCCCAAGTTCATTTGCACCTCAGGTCTTTTTTTGTATTTTCTCTCCACTTAGAAAATAGTCAACCCTTTCATTTCTTCTACCAAAGTGCATGACCAAATACTTCCCGACACTGTATTCCATCTGCCACTTCTTTGCTCATTCTCCTAATCTAAGTCCTTCTGTAGCCTCTCTACTTCCTCAAAACTACCTGCCCCCATCTATTTTCATATCGTCTGCAACCTTTGCAACAAGGCTGTCAATTCCATCATCCAAATTGCAAAGCTGTAAATTCCATCATCAAATCACAAAGCTGTCAATTCCATCATCAAAATATAACCCAGAATGAATTATTTAAGCAAACAAGAATGTTTAATCAACATATATATACATACATACACACAAGATTACTCAAATATTATTGAAATATTAAATACACACCAGTAATACTTCAGTCTGCATTCTGTTATTGATTAACGTTTTACTATCTCAATGCACTGATGTGATGAAGTGATCTGTATGGATGGCATGCAAAACAAAGGTTTTCATTGTACCTCAATAAATGTGTCAATAATGAACGAATTAAATCCTCTTCTAGCAATCAATCGGGCAAATCTTCATCACCCTCTTGCTGTACAATAATACGGAGGCACTTAATGTTTGATCTGTATGAGGCAAGACTTTTACCATATCTCTGTACATGTCACAATGCCAGTAGAAAAATATCCCAGCAGGGCTCTACATAAGAATTCTCTACACTTGTACTCAAATCTTCTTGAAATAAGGCTGAACATACCACTTCCCTTCCTATTAACAGTTGAACCAGCATATTAATCCGACAGCACCAAAACTTCTTATGTCATTTAAAAATAGATCAGCTTCATAAAGATTAGCTTTATTTGCCAGATGTATATGGAAATGTCAATGCAGTGAAATGTATTGTTTTGTGACAATGACTAAAACAGTCCAAGGATTGAGCTGAGGGGCAGCCCAGAAGTACTGCCGCATTCTGACGCTAACGTAGCATGTCCACAACTTACTAACCCTAACTCGTACCTCTTTCGAATATGGGAGGGAACTGAAGCACCTGGAGGAAACCCACACAGTCATGCAGGAAGAATGCACAAACCCCTTGCAAACAGCGGCAAGGATCCGGTTGATTGCTGACGCTGGAAAAATGATTGCGCTAACCGCTACACTTCCATGCCATCCGAACCAGAATAGGGAATGGAAAAAGAGAGGAAGAGGGAGGAGGGAGAAATTACCGGAAGTTTGAGAAGTCATTTCTGTAAGTGGTGAGCTCATTCGGAAGGAGTAGTTAATTTATCCTAACGATGATGCACAGAATAGAATTTGCAGGAACCAAGACCTGGGTATCAGCTGACTGAGAGGCAGGGAGTGTCAGTTACCTGTTCTTGTTACACTCTGCAGTCTCGTGCAGCAGCTTCCTTTTGCTCCTGACCATTGTAAGAGGCAACGAGTTTCAAAAGATCGGTTAAGGAAGGGCACTAAGTTACAACCATGGGGCAACAACTCTGTTTCATGTACAACCTGCTCAGAATTGGTGACCCAGTGTGAACATCCATCCCAGTCCGGACCTGGACCTTCTCAAGCGGAGTCCTGCGGTAAATACTGAAATGAACCATCTGGAGTGGGGCAGTGAATCAGAATCAGGTTTATTATCACTGGCATATGTCATGAAATTTGTTTTTTTGCAGTAACTGGACAGTGCAAGTGCAGTACATAAAATATACTATAAATTACAATAAGAAATATATAAACATATTAAGTAAGTTGTGCAAAAAGTGCCAACAGGATGTTAGGAACTGGGGCTCTCAGGGCCCTGCATTTCAATTTTACCTGGAGTCCACCGATTTTCAGGATCAATAGGTTTTATAAATGTCTTTAAGTAATGTTGCTTAATGAAGTACCAATGGCTGTGACTGTAGATTTCAGCTGTAGAAGTCCTCCCGATGATTCCCTTTGGAGCTGCATGCAAAGATTTGCCACGTTATAACCTTGTTTATCCTTAAGCCCTTTGTTACACAGAGGCTTGGAGTGATACAGCACAGAAACAGACCCTTCAGCCCAACAGGTCCATGCCGACCAATATTCCCATCTAACGCAGTCCCATATACATGCGTTTGGCCCACCTCCCTCTAAATATTTCCTATCCAATTTCCTGTGTAAATACCTATCAAGTGTTGTTAGTGTGCCAGTTTCAACCATAAGACCATAAGGCATAGGAGCAGAACTAGTTTGCTCTGGAGTTGAGTTGAGATTACGGCTGATTTATTTTACCTCTTAATCCCATTCTCCTGCTTTCTCCCCTTAACCTTTTGACACTCTTGAAAGTCAAAAACCTGTCAACTTCTGCTTTAAATATACACAATAACATGGGTTCCACAGTCATCTGTGGCAATGAATGCACAGATTCACCACCGTCTGGCTAAGGAAGTTCCTCTTCATCTCTGTCATAATTTCATCTGCTTGTATTCTGAGGCTGAGCCCTCGAATAGAAACATCCTCTCATGCCCACTCTATCTAGGTCTTTCAGTATTTGGTAAATTTCTGTGATATCCCACTCATTCTTCTAAACACCAGTGAGTACAGGCCCAAAGCCATCAAACCTGCTCATTTCCAGAATAATCCCTGCAGGCAGACTAGACTTGCTTGGGAGGGTTCAAATTAATTGCAGTTGCAATGTAAAAAGGTGGACAAGATCGAAAAGGGCGAATACAGAACTGAAGGTTCTATTTGAGTGCGCACAGTATACGGAATAAGATAGATGAACTTGTAGCACAGTTACAGATTGGCAGGCATGATGTTGTAGGCATCACTGAATCATGGCTGAAAGCTTAGTATCCAAGGATACACATTGTATCAAAAGGACTGGCAGGAAGGCAGAAGGGGTGGCACGGCTCTGTTGGTAAAAAATGAAATCAAATCATTAGAAAGAGGTGGCATAGAGTCTGAGGGTATTGAATCATTATGGGTAGAGCTAAGGAACTGAAAGGGTAAAAAGACCCTGATGGGAGTTGTATACAGACCCCCAAACAATAGTAAGAATGTGGTCTACAAATTACAACAGGAGATAGAAAATGCACACCAAAAGGGCAATGTTACAATCATCAAAGAGGATTTCAATATGCAAGATTAGGAAAATCAGGTTGGTGCTGGATTCCAAGAGAGGCAATTTCTAGAGTGCCTACAAGATGGCTTTTTAGAGCATCTCATGGTTGAGCCTCCTAGGGGATCTGCTATTCTGGATTGGATGTTGTGCAATGAACCAGAATTGATTAGAGAGCTTAAGGTAAAAGATCCCTTAGGGACAAGTGATCGTAATACGATCAAATTCACCCTGAAAGTTGAGGAGAAGCTAGCTAGATGTCACAATATTACTGTGTAGTAAAGGGAATTACGGAGGAATGAGAGAGGATTGGCCAGAATTGATTGGAAGAGAACACTGGCAAGGATGATGGCAGAGCAGCAATGGCTGGAATTCCTGGAAGCAATTCAGAAGACACAGGATATGTACATCCCAAAGAGGACGAAGAATTCTAAAGGCAAGATGACACAACTGTGGCTAACAAGAGAAGTCAAAGCCAACATAAAAGCCAAAGAGAGGGCATGTAATAGAGCAAAGTTTAATGGGAAGTTAGACTATTTGGAAGCTTTCAAAAACCAACAGAAGGCAACTAAAAAGTAATTAAGAAGGTAAAAACAGAATATAAATGTAAGGTAGCCAGTATCATTAAAGAGGATACCAAAAGTTTCTTCAGACACATAAAGTGCAAAAGAGAGCTGAGAGTGGATGTTGGACCACTGGAAAACGATGCTGGAGAGGTAGTAATGGGGGTCAATGTAACAACGGACAAACTGAATCAATATTTTGCATCAGTCTTCACTGTGGAAGACACTAGCAGTTTGGTGGAAGTTCCAGGTGTCAGGAGTCATGAGGTGTGTGGTTAATGTTACTAGAGAGAAGGTTCTTGGGAAACTGAAAGGGCTGAAGGTAGATAAGTCACCTGGACCGGATGGCGTGCACCCCAGGGTTCTGAAAGAAGTGGCTGAAGAGATTGTGGAGGCATTGATTATGATATTTCAAGAATCACTAGATTCTGGAATGGTTCTGGAAGACTGGAAAATTGCAAATATCACTCCATTTTTCATGAAGGAAGAGAGACAGAAGAAAGCAACCTATAGGCCAGTTAGTCTGACTGCAGTGGGTTGGGAAGGTGTTGGAGTTGACTATTAAGGATGAGGTCTCAGGGCACTTGGAAACACATGATAAAATAGGCTGTAATCAGCATGGTGCCACACAAATCTGTTGGAATCCTTTGAAGAAATAACAAGCAGGATAGACAAAGGAGAATCGGTTGATGTTGTGTACTTGGATTTTCCAAAGGACTTTAACAAGGTGTCACACATGAGGATGCTTAACAAGCTATGAGCCCATAGCATTCCAGGAAAGATTCTAGCATGGGTAAAGCAGTGGGTGATTGGCAGGAGGCAAAGAGAAGAAATAAAGGGAGCCTTTACTGGTTGGCTGTCGGTGACTAGTGGTGCTCCACAGGGGTCTGTGATGGGACCATTTCTTTTTATGTTAAATGGCAATGATTTGGATAGTGAAATAGATGGTTTTGTTGCAATGTTTACAGATGATACAAAGATAGGTGGAGGGGAAAATAGTTTTGAGGAAGTAGAGAGGCTACAGAAGGATTTAGACAGATTAGGAGAATGGGCAAAGAGTGGCAGATGGAATACAATGCCAGGAAGTGTATGGTCATGTACTTTGGTAGAAGAAATGAAGTTAATTGACTATTTTCTAAATGAAAGGAAAATACAAAAAAAAAACGGAGGTGCGCAAAGTCCTTGTGCAGGATTCCCTAAAAGTTATTTTGCAGGTTGAGTCAGTGGTGAGGACGGAAAATGCAATGCTTGCATTCATTTAAAAAGGACTAGGATAGTTGAAAAGGTATAAAAAAGATAAACTGCCACTTAACTAAGTAACAAATTATGTATTTAAATGAAATACAGAACAAATTAGAACACTACCAATAGTACTACAATACTATAGAACTGCTTCAATTTGTTCTGTATTTCATTGACAGTTGAAGTCAGAAGTTTACATACACCTTAGCCAAATACATGTAAACTCAGTTTTTCACAATTCCTGACATTTAATCTGAGAAAACATTCCCTGTCTTAGGTCAGTTAGGATCACTACTTTATTTTAAGAATGTGAAATGTCAGAATAATAGTAGAGAGAATGATTTATTTCAGCTTTTATTTCTTTCATCGCTTTCCCAGTGGATCAGAAGTTTACATACACTTTGTTAGTATTTGGCAGCATTGCCTTTAAATTGTTTAACTTGGGTGAAACATTTTGGGCAGCCTTCCACAAGCTTCTCACAGTAAGTTGCTGGAATTTTGTTCCATTCCTCCAAACAGAACTGGTGTAACTGAGTCAGGTTTGTAGGCCTCCTTGCTCGCACATGCTTTTTTCAGTTCTGCCCACAGATTTTCTATCAGATTGAGGTCAGAAAATGCTGTCAAGTCTGGTTCATCCTTGGGAGCAATTTCCAAACTCCTGAAGGTACCACATTCACCTATACAAACAATAGTACGCAAGTATAAACACCATGGGACCACGCAGCTGTCATACTGCTCAGGAAGGAAACGCATTCTGTCTCCTAGAGATGAACGTATTTTGGTGCAAAAAGTGCAAATCAATCCCAGAACAACAGCAAAGGACCTTGCGAAGATGCTGGAGGAAACAGGTAGACAAGTATCTATATCCACAGTAAAACGAGTTCTATATCGACATAACCTGAAAGGCTGCTCAACCTGGAAGAAGCCACTGCTCCAAAACCGCCATAAAAAAGCCAGACTACAGTTTGCAAGTGCACATGGGGACAAAGATCTTACTTTTTGGAGAAATGTCCTCTGGTCTGATGGAACAAAAATTGAACTGTTTGGCCATAATGACCATCGTTACGTTTAGAGGAAAAAGGGTAAGGCTTGCAAGCCAAAGAACACCATCCCTACCGTGAAGCATGGGGGTGGCAGCATCATGCTGTGGAGGTGCTTTGCTGCAGGAGGGACTGGTGCACTTCACAAAATAGATGGCATCATGAGGAAGGTAAATTACGTGGATATATTGAAACAACATCTCAAGACATCAGCCAGGAAGTTAAAACTCAGTCGCAAATGGGTCTTCCAAATGGACAATGACCCCAAGCATACCTCCAAAGTTGTGGCAAAGTTGCTTAAGGACAACAAAGTCAAGGTATTGGAGTGGCCATCACAAAGCCCTGACCTCAATCCAATAGAAAATCTGTGGGCAGAACTGAAAAAGCATGTGCGAGCAAGGAGGCCTACAAACCTGACTCACTTATACCAGTTCTATCTGGAAGAGTGGAACAAAATTCCAGCAACTTACTGTGAGAAGCTTGTGGAAGGCTACCCAAAACGTTTGACCCAAGTTAAACAATCTAAAGGCAATGCTACCAAATACTAACAAAATGTATGTAAACTTCTGACCCACTGGGAAAGGGATGAAAGAAATAAAAGCTGAAATAAATCATTCTCTCTACTATTATTCTGACATTTCACATTCTTAAAATAAAGTAGTGATCCTAACTGACCTAAGACAGGGAATGTTTTCTAGGATTAAATGTCAGGAATTGTGAAAAACTGAGATTAAATGTATTTGGCTAATGTGTATGTAAACTTCTGACTTCAACTGTAAATATATAATATGTTTCTCAGTTAAACAGTAGTTTATCTTTTTTATGCCTTTTTATCTATTTCCATGAAGCTTCGGCTAATTGGGGCAGCCACTTACTGTGCTGAAATGTACTGGTCTTGATGTGTCCCAATTAACCAGAATCTACTGTATTTATATTATTATGTCAATGCCGTATCTGATTCAGTTTACAGAGAGTTAACTTTCAGATTCTAGGTGCTGGCTATGAGAGTTCCGGGAATGATCCCGATTACAGTATAAGACCATAAGGTATGGAGCAAAATTAGGCCATTTCGCCCATCGAGTCTGTTCCGCCATTTCATAATGGCCGACCTGGTTTTGGCTCCTAATAGTTATTGGTGGAGGAATTCAACCAGTGAACGCCGTGCCCAATGGGTGGTGCATTCTTTTGATTGACTGTAAATGAACAAAATCGCTCGGACACCTCAGTACAGATAATGGACTGCCTTCATACAATGACATTTGCATTCTCCAAATCTTCATTTTCATTGTAACATTCAAGATGATTGTCGATACTTTCAAATTCTTCGTCATTCCTAACTTGTTGAAGTAGTGAAATTGTTCATTTTCGCTCTTGGCCGTTTCTGGCATCCCCAAGTCAGAATGCTTGAAACCACAGTTAGCAAAATGGTTCTGAATTGTCTTACTGCTTATTCCTCGCCAATCATCAGCAACAAAAATCACTGCTTTTGAGCACGAGCAACAGACCCATTTTAAAAACTGTTCACTCGAAGCACAAAGTAGTGTCTAACAGCCACACAAATGCATGCATCAGACACTAGTTAGAAACTGTTTGGCAACAGTCTCTGCCTCAATTAAATGATACAATGTCCCAAATAAACAAAGGGAATCCCAGATACTTTCATGATTAGTTTCTGTTCTTTAGGAGTTGTCCCAAATAAGCAGTTGCCCCAATTATCCAATGGCACAATTAACCGGAATCCATGGATAGACAAAGTCCCTTATTAATTACAAAAGTCACAGCCTCATACATCATGTGTATTTGAGGGGAACGTTCCCTCATGTATACCTGTTAAAGAGAACTGTGAGGCCTGTGTTAGGTTTCAGACACATGGTCTTCCTCAGTCTTGGCATTGAACGTAGGACTTATGTGTTATGTTGCTATTGTACAAGGCGCTGGTAACTGCACTGTTCAGTTTTGGTCGCCCTGTTATTGGAAAGGTGCCATTATGCTGGAAATATCACAGAAAAGATTTACAAAGATTTACTTCAAGATGGTGCCGAGCTGCAGTTTCTGTTGAGATCGTGCCTCAGAGTAAGCTGTTTTTTATTAAGTTTGTAAGGATGGTTGTGGGAACAGAGAGGGAGTTCGGGGTCAGGTTAGGGTGTAAGGACAGTGATGTGAGGAGTTATGGGTCAGATCAGGGTTTAGGGATAGGGATGGTGGATCTAGAGGTCAGGCCTCCGCTCCGCACTTCACATTTGAAGGCCATTGACGTGAATAGGTGGCGAAGGACATTCAGAGTCGAGGCTTCTGCTCCATGCTCGAAGAGCCAGTGATGTGGACACGGGACAAAAGGCATCCGGAGGCCAGACCTCTGCCCTGGGCTCAAAAGGTCAGCAATGTGGACGTGGGGATGAAGAACATCCGTGGTTGTGCAGCTGTCCCAGGTCAGCACATGTTCGTTTGAGCAGAGGGCATGAGGCCAGTCAGTCAGTGCGCTTGAAGTTTGAGCTGCAGGGTCCCATCATTGGTTTGTCCTGGGGTCAATACCGAAGATTGAAAGCTGGAGGTCAGTCAGAAGTCCAGAAGCTGTAACCCAGTGGAAAAACCCTGAAGGCCTGTTCTGGATTTGGAGGACTGTATGTGTACGTAGGTGAGTGTGAGGAAGGAAAGGGGCTTGTTTAGTTGTGTTCTGTGTTGTTCTGCTGAACATCGTGGGCATGCTGTGTTGGTGCCAAAATGTGTGCCAACACTTGCAGGCTGCCCCCAGCACATCCTTGGATGTGATGGCTGTTAGCGCAAATGACGCATTCACTGTATCTTTCAATGTACATGAGATTAATAAATCTGAGTTTGATTCTACAAGGATACCCAACTTCTCAAGGAATAGAATTCCAGGAAGAGATTGGGCAGGTTAAGACTTTATCCTTCGGCATGTAGGAAACTGAGGGGTTATATTACAGACGTGTACTGTTTAAAGCCATGGGGGGGATAGATAGGGTGAATGCCCTCAGTCTTTGTCCAGGATTGGGAATAAAGAATTAAAGGGCATAAGTTTAAGATTAAGATGAGAGGGGAGATTTAATAGCAACCGAGGGTGGGGGGAATGTCAACTCTTTGCTCAGATGTACGAGTTTGCTGATAGTTCACTGTAGTGGGTTAAAACTCAAATATCGATGAGTCAGAGTACAGGAAAGAGGTAGAGACCGTACTGACATGGAGTCACCCTTTGCCTCAGTGTTAGCAAAACAAAAGAGATGGTCACTGACTTCAGGAAAGAGGTCAGTGCACATGTTTTTGTTTATATCAGTGGTGCTGAGTCCAAAAGGGTTGAGAACTTCAAGTACTTTGGAATGAACGCCACAACAACACAATCAATAGCCTGTCTTGGTCCAACCACGTTGACGCTGTGGCCAAGAAAGCTCACAAGACTTCCGCTACCTCATAAAGATAAATCAAGTCATCGTGTCCACGTTGATGCTCATCAATTCTTATTGATACACCAGAGAAAGCATTCTATGTTGTGGACACAGCTGGGCAATCACAGAAACCAGCCTCCCCTCCATGGACTCTGTCTACACTTCTCGCTACCTTAGTAAAGTAGCCGGCAAAGTCAAAGACTAACCCACCCTGGGCACTCTCTCTTCTCCCCTTCTCATCAGACAGAAGATACAAAAGCATGAAAACACATTGCACCAGGTTCAAGGACAGCCTCCAGCCCATTATTTTAAGACAATTAAACTATTCCCTAGTACGATAAAATGAACTCTTCTCTGCTGCATCTTATTGTCTACCTGCACTGCACTTTCTCCTACATTCTGCATTCTGGTATTGTTTTACCACAAGACAAAAGAACAGAAGTCGGCCATTCGGCCCATCAAGTCTGCTCCGCCATTTTATCATGAGCTGATCCATTCTCCCATTTAGTTCCACTCCCCCGCCTTCTCACCATAACCTTTGATGCCCTGGCTACTCAGATACCTATCAATCTCTGCCTTAAATACACCCAATGACTTGGCCTCCACTGCTGCCCGTGGCAACAAATTCCATAGATTCACCACCCTCTGACTAAAAAAATTTCTTCGCATTTCTGTTCTGAAAGGGTGCCCTTCAATCCTGAAGTCATGCCCTCTCGTACTAGACTCCCCCATCATGGGAAATAGCTTTGCCACATCCACTCTGTCCATGCCTTTCAACATTCGAAATGTTTCTATGAGGTCTCCCCTCATTCTTTGAAACTCCAAGGAATACAGTCCAAGAGCGGACAAACGTTCCTCATATGTTAACCCTCTCATTCCCAGAATCATTCTAGTGAATCTTCTCTGTACCCTCTCCAACGTCAGCACATCCTTTCTTAAATAAGGAAACCAAAACTGCCCACAGTACTCCAAGTGAGGTCTCACCAGCACCTTAAAGAGCCTCAACATCACATCCCTGCTCCTATACTCTATTCCTCTAGAAATGAATGCCAACATTGCATTCGCCTTCTTCACCACCGACTCAACCTGGAGGTTAACCTTAAGGGTATCCTGTACGAGGACTCCCAAGCCCCGTTGCATCTCAGAACTTTGAATTCTTTCCCCATTTAAATAATAGTCTGCCCATTTATTTTTTCTGCCAAAGTACATAACCATACACTTTCCAACATTATACTTCATTTGCCACTTCTCTGCCCATTCTTCCAATCTATCCAAGTCTCTCTGCAGACTCTCCGTTTCCTCAGCACTACCGGCCCCTCCACCTATCTTCTTCACTTACCTTGATCTTCCTCGGTGCACTGTGTAACGATTTGACCTGTTTGTACAGTATGCAAGACGAGCTTTTTGCTGTACCTCAGTCATGTGACAATAATTAGAATCAGAATTAGAATCAGCATCAGGATTATTCTCACTATTATCATCTATTATTATGAAATTTGTTGTTTTGTGCCAGCAGTATGGTGCAATACATAAAATCTATCTTAAATTATAATAAGAAATATATACATATAGAGAAGATAGATAAGTAGTGGAAAAGGAGCAGAAATATTGAGGTAGTGTTCACGGGTTCATTGTCCGTTCAGAAATCAAATCCCTTACTCACTCTTCCTTCAGTTAGTCCTGACGAAACGTCTCGGCCCGAAACGTCGACTGTACCTCTTCCTAGAGATGCTGCCTGGCCTGCTGCGTTCACCAGCAACTTTGATGTGTGTTGCTTGAATTTCCAGCATCTGCAGAATTCCTGTTGTTTGGCAGAGGGGAAAAGCTGTTCCTGAAATGCTGAGTGTGTGCCTTCAGGCTCCTGTGCCACCTCGGTGGCAGTGGTAAGCAGAGGGCGTGCCCTGGTTCAGGCTCCTGTGCCACCTTGGTGGCAGTGGTAAGGAGAGGGCGTGCCCTGGTTCAGGCTCCTGTGCCACCTCGGTGGCAGTGGTAAGGAGACAGCGTGCCCTGGTTCAGGCTCCTGTGCCACCTCGGTGGCAGTGATAAGGAGAGAGCGTGCCCTGGTTCAGGCTCCTGTGCCACCTCGGTGGCAGTGGTAAGGAGAGAGCGTGCCCTGGTTCAGGCTCCTGTGCCACCTCGGTGGCAGTGATAAGGAGAGAGCTTGCCCTGCTTGGTGGAGTCCTTAATGATGAATGCTGCCTTTTGAAGATGTCCTCGATGGTAGGGAGGGTTGTGCCCTCGACGAGTCTACGACTCTGCAGCTTTTTTCCCAGCCTGTTCCAACACTTCCTTCTGTGTTCTGTTACTGCTTTTCCTTTGTACTCTCTTAACGGACGGTTGGGATGAAGTGATGCGTTGGCAAAGTTTTTCGCTATGCCTCAGTACACCCTAGTTCACGTTTGTTGTCATTTAACCATGTACATGTATACCAGCAAGCAAAACGACGTTCCTCTGGACCAAGGTGTACAACACAGTACATATAACTCACACATCACACATAAGGCATGGTCACCGCAAATAAGTTAACAAATAATAAGTGGTATTTATGACACACATCAGAAAATAAACGTTATTTCCTACTGGTGCTTCATACACGATGAGACGTGGTGGTAGCAGGGAATTCAGTAGTCTCACGCCTGGGGAAAGGGCTCCACAACATGTGACAATTGTGATGGATAGTTTCCTGAGCTGTGTTACTCTCTGTCTCTACGTGTACATGACCACTCGTTGGGATGGAACGGTGCTCTGGGACCCCGCTCACACTTGCCTGTGCTTTAGTATCTCTCCAGCTCTCGCACCATTATGGATCAAAGCTCTGGTGTGGCCGACATTGAAAGCGTCAAGTCCCTCTGCAAAGAAAACGTGGATAAGATCTTGGAAAAGGCGAGCGAGGATGATTTTGATACTGACCTGGAAAACGACGGTGAGAAAATCCATCGTGGAAATCCCGGGCAACACACATACAAAATGGTGGAGGAACTTCAGTTTCAACCCGAAGAGTCAGCTGTTTATTCCCTGCCCACTCTGCTGAGTTCCTCCAGCAGTTTGTGTGTTGCTCTGATAAAGATTTAAAAAAAAGCTTTATTTGTCACAAACATGGGAACATACAGAGAAATGCTTTGTTTGGTGTCAACCACCAACACACATCGAGGATTGTGCTGGGGGCACCCCATAAGTGACGCCATGCTTCCAGCCCCCAGCACACGCTCCAACTGTGTTTGTCATGATGCAATTCACCGTTTGTTTCAATGTTTTGATGTGCATGTGACAAATAAAGCTAATCCCTTTATCTTGTTCTATGTTCTATGTAATTCTCTGTCATTATGATTATTCAATAATCAATTGATTTTAATCTCCCAACTTGCTGTAAAGTGAAGCCCACAGGAGAAACTCCAAGCGAGGAGCAGATCTATCGCCTGGCATGTGAGGAACTGGGAGTCAGCCCCATGTCTTACTTCATTCGACATCACAACGACACTCGGCTTAACCTGAACTACCGCTGTATGTCAGCCAAAGCTCTGAAGGCCCTGTCGATCGCGCTTGTGGTAGGTATCTGGTGCTGTGGTGAGCAGCTAGGTGTCGGGGAAAGGGGGTGAGTGTGGATTGCAGACTGACTATCTGAAATGGTTGTAAACACAAGGGATTCTGATTCTGGCTTCCGCCCCCTTCCTCTCCAGCCCTGATGAAGGGACCCAACCCGAAGCGTCGACTATTTATTCCCCTTCATAGACGCTGCCTGACCTGTTGAGGTCCCCCAGCATTCTGTGGGTATTGACCTTAAATAGTCAGTGAGGGCAGCATGGTAATATAATGGTTAGGGTAATACTTTACAGCATCAACAACCCCGGTTCAATTACCACCGCTGTCTGTAAGGAGTTTGTATGCACGTTCATCCCATTTCCACTGGGTGCTTCCGCTTCCTCTTACATCCCAGATATGTGGATGCTAGGGTTGGTGAGCTGTGGCCGCGCCAGGCTGGTGCCAGAAACACGACAACACTTGCAGGCTGCCCCCGGCACATCTGTGTTAGTCATTGACACAGACAGTGCTTTTCACTGGACTTTTCAATGTACGTTAGAAATAAAGCTAATCAAACACCGGGCACTCTATCCCTAGCCCTGAGGGTACGCTGAAAGAAAGAACTCTTCAGGGGTCGAAAAAAAAAATGACAGAGAGCAGGAGTATCAGATTAGATGGTGGTCAACTGTGCGCTGGAGTGAGTACGGGAGCGATTCACCAGGATGCTGGATGCTCTGGGGGACGTTAGTTGTGCAGAGAGATTGGATAGGCTGGGCTCATTTTCCCTACAGTGAAGGAGGTTGAGTGGTGACCTGATGGAAGTATATAAGATTAACAGAGGCTCATAATATTATTGGTCTGTCTGGTCAACCCTGAGGGAAGTATAGGGTAGACAGTCAGAATCTTTAAATGTTTACAGGGTAGAAAATATCAAATAAAACAGGATGTGCCTTTAAGGTTGGGGGGTGTTTTAAGATGCCATGATAAGAACTGAACAGTCAAAGACGTTTTCCCAGGGTGGAAATGGCTAATACGAGGGGGTATGAATTTAAGGAGATCGGAGGAAAGTATAGGGGGGGATGTCAGAGTTAAGTTTTTTACACAGAGAGTGGTGGGTGCATGGAATGTGCTGCCAGGGGTGGTGGTAGAGGCAGTGCATGAAGGGACCTCTCTTAGATTGGCACTTGGACAATTGAAAAATGGAGTCTATGTAGAAAGAAAGGGCTAGATTGATCATGGAGTAGGTTAAAAGGTTGTCACAGCATTGTGGGCCAAAGAACATAAGGACATAAGAAATAGGAGCAGGAGTCGGCCATCTGGCCCGTTGAGCCTGTTCCGCCATTCAATAAGATCATGGCTGATCTGGCCATGGATTCATTTTTACCTACCTGCCTTTCCCCCATAACCCTTAATTCCCCAACTATGCAAAACTCCACCCAACCTTGTCTTAAATATATTTACTGAGATAGCCTCCACTGCTTCGTTGGGCAGAGAATTTCACAAATTCACCACTCTCTGGTAAAAGCAGTTCCTCCTCATCTCCGTCCTAAATCTACTCCTCCAAATCTTGAGGCTATGTCCCCTAGTTCTCGTCTCACCTACGAGTGGAAACAACTTTCCTGCCTCTTATCTTATCTATCCCTTTCATAATGTTACATGTTTCTATAAGATCTCCTCTCATTCTTCTGAATTTCAGCAAGTACAATCCCAGGCAACTCAATCTCTCCTCATAGTCTAAACCCCTCATCTCTCAAATCAACCTGGTGAACCTCCTCTGCACTGCCTCCAAAGCCAGTATATCCTTCCTCAGGAAAGGAGACTCAAACTGCATGCAGTATTCCAGGTGCGGCCTCACCAGTACCCTGTGCAGTTGCAGCATAACCACCCTGCTCTTAAGTTCAGTCCCTCGAGCAATGAACATTCCAGTTGCTTTCTTGATAACCTGCTGCACCTGCAAACCAATCTTTTGTGATTCATGCACAACCACTCCCAAGTCTTTACCATTTAAATAATAATCTGCTCTTTCAATTTTCCTTCCAAAGTGAATGATCTCGCATTTACCAACATTGTACTCCATCTGCCAGACCCTTGCCCACTCACTTAACCTATCTATATCTCTCTGCAGACTCTCCGTATCTTCTGCACAATTTGCTTTTCCATTCAATTTAGTATCATCAGCAAACTTAGATACACTACACTCGGTCCCCTCTTCCAGATCATTAATGTATATTGTGAACAGTTGCAGGCCCAGCACCGACCCCAGCGGCACATCACTCACTACTCATTGCCAAGCAGAGTAACACCCATGTATCCCAACTCTCTGTTTTCTATTAATTAACTAATCCTCTATCCATGTTAATACATCACCCCCAACCCCACGCATCCTTGTCTTGTGGATTAGTCTTTTATGCGGCCTTCTGGAAATCCAGGTAAATAACATTCATCTGTTCCCCTCTATCCACTGCGCTCATTATATCCTCAAAGGACTCCAGTAAGTTTGTCAAACAGGACCTGCCTTTGCTGAATCCATGCTGCATCTGCCTGATGGATCCATTTCTTTCCAGATGCCTCACTGTTTCTTCTTTAATGATAGCTTCAAGCATTTTCCCAACTACAGATGTTAAACTAACTGGCCTATAGCTAACTGGCCTTTTTTGAACAGTGGTGTGACATTCGTCATCTTTCAACCCACTGGGGCCTGCCCAGAGTCCAGAAAATGTTGGTAAATCATCACCAGAGTCTCTACTATAACTTCTACCATTTCTTTCAGTACTCTAGGATGCATTCCATCAGGACCAGGAGACTTGCCTATCTTTAGGCCCATAGGTTTGATCAGCACTACCTCTTAAATGATAGCAAATGTATTGAGGTCCTCACCCCCCATCACATCCATAACATCTCTCTTTGGCATGCTGTGTCCTCCACGGTGAAGACCGACACAAAATAGTCATTCAAAGCCTCGGCCATTTCCTCATTACCCAATATCAATTCCCCTTTCTCATCCTCCAAGGGACCTACATTCACTTTAGCCACACTTTACCGCTTTATATAATTATAAAAACCTTTACTATTCGTTTTTTGGAGTGAGTTTATTTTCATCCCTAGCTTCCCTTTCTTTATTGCTTGCTTTGTGGTTCTTTGTTGCTTTTTAAAGTTTTCCCAATCTTCCAGATTCCACTACTCTTGGTGACTATGTATGCACGAGCTTTAGTTTGATGCCTTCTTTAATTTCCTTAGTTATTCAAGGCTGGCTCTACCCACCCTTACTGTCCTGCTTTTAACTGGAATATACTTTTGTTGAGCACTGTGAAAAATCTCTTTGTAAGTCTTCCACTGTTCCTCAACCGTTCCACCCTATAACCTGTTTTCCCAGTCTACACTAGCCAAATCCTCCCTCCCTCATCCCATTGTAGTCTCCATTGTTTAGGCATAATACACTGGTTTTTGATTGAATCCTCCGTTTCTATGAAAAACTCAATCATACTGTAATCACTCTTTCCAAGAGGATCCCTAACTACACGATCACTAATTTTACCTATCTCATTGCACAGGACCAGATCCAAGATAACATATTCCCTTGTAGGTCCAGTAACATGCTGTTCAAGAAAGCCATCACAGATGCATTCTATGAAGTCCTCCTCAAGACTACCTGGACCAACTTGATTCACCCAATCTATGTGCAAATTAAAGTCCCCCATAATAACTGCTGTTCCATTCTTGCATGCCTCAAGTATTTCTGTTTATTGCCTGTGCCATTGTAATGTTATTATTCAGTGGCTGCTAGACATCTCCCACCAGTGACTATTTTCCCCTTTACTATTCCTAATCTCTACGCAGATAGATTCAATATTCTGCTCCTTAGATCTCATATTGTCTTCCACTATCGCCCTGATCTGATCTTTAATTTACAGCGCTACCCCACCTCCCTTCCCTTCCTGCCTATCCTTCCGTATTACCTGATATCCTTGGATATTTAATTCACAATCCTCTCCATCCTGCATCCACGTCCCTGTAAAAGCCATTAGATCATCGCCCCTTGTACTGATATGTGCTGCAAGTTCACTGGCCTTCTTTTGAATACTACGGGCATTCAAATAAAGTGCCCTTGCACTCATCGTGCTTTTAAAATCTTACAATCTTTCACACTTTTGAACTTGACTTTTCTTCACTCCACTCCTACTTTTCTCTTTTCAATCTTTTGCTTTTTCTTTAACTTTATCAACACTTTTCTTTTTTACTTTACTTCTCCAATCCTGTTGAACCCACCCCCCTACTACTTGGTTTAAAGCCCTATCCACAGCTTGAGTTATGCGATTCGCAAGGATCCAGGTCCCAACATGATTCAGGCGGAGCCTGTCCCAATGGAACAACTCCCTCCTTCCCCAATACTGGTGCCAATTTCCCATGAATTCAAACCCACTTCTCCCACGCCAATCCTTGAGCCATGCACTTAACTCTCTGACCTCCTTGACCCCATGCCAAATTGCACGTGGCTCAGGTAGCAATCCCAAATGGGCTGCCAGGGTGATGGTATGAAAGTAGCACTCAAATGAGAAATGAATTGGGGGGAATGGAGGGATGTGTATCATGTACCCTACAACCATCTGGTTCCTGAACCGGTGTGGATAACTTCAATCATCTCAACACGGAACTGATTCCACAACCTACAGACTCACTTTCAAGGGATCTACAACTCATATTCTCAGTATAATTTATTTGTTTTTTAGTATTTGCATGATTTGTCTTCAGTTGGACTCTGGTTGTTTGTTTATGTATGGATTTCCAAACATTCTATTGTATTTCTTTATTTTCCTGTAAATGCCTGCAAGGAAATGAATCTCAGGGTTGTCTATGGTGATGTAACCTTACTTCGATAATAAATTTACTTTGACTTTGATGTGCAGGTGGTTGAGTTTAGTTTTACTTGGCATTGTGTTTGGCACAACATATCATGGGCCGAAGGGCTGTATCGTTCTGTGCCAGCATCTCGGCAGGCACTGAAATTCACCTGCGAGCAGCAACGTGCATGGGCAGGCAGTGCTGGAAGGGTTATAGCTGATCAGAATGGCACTCCCCAGCTCCTAACCCTACACCCTTACCCCAGGCAGAAAAGGCCTTTAAAGTCTGGTATAAAAGTCTGATTACAGTGAGAGTGGGAAGAGGTACTCTGGAAAAAAGGTGAGGCAAAGAGAGGCAAACACGAGGAAATCTGCAGATGCTTGAATTTCAAGCAACACACATGAAAGTTGCTGGTGAACGCAGCAGGCCAGGCAGCATCTCTAGGAAGAGGTACAGTCGACGTTTCAGGCCGTGACCCTTCGTCAGGACTAACTGAAGGAAGAGTGAGTAAGGGATTTGAAAGTGGGAGGGGGAGGGGGAGATCCAAAATGATAGGAGAAGACAGGAGGGGGAGGGATGGAGCCAAGAGCTGGACAGGTGATTGGCAAAAGGGATATGAGAGGATCATGGGACAGGAGGCCTAGGGAGAAAGAAAGGGGGAGGGGTGAAGCCCAGTGGATGGGCAAGGAGTATAGTGAGAGGGACAGAGGGAGAAAAAGGAGAGAGAGAAAAAGAATATATATATATATAAAATAAAAAAAATAATAACGGATGGGGTACGAGGGGGAGGAGGGGCATTAACGGGAGCTAGAGGTCAATGTTCATGCCATCAGGTTGGAAGCTACCCAGACGGAATATAAGGCGTTGTTCCTCCAACCTGAGTGTGGCTTCACCTTTACAGTAGAGGAGGCCGTGGATAGACATATCAGAATGGGAATGGGACGTGGAATTAAAATGTGTGTGGCTTCCACGGCCCACTCCCATTCTGATATGTCTATATATTTTTTTCTCTCTCTCCTTTTTCTCCCGCTGTCCCTCTCACTATACTCCTTGTCCATCCTCTGGGCTTCCCCCCTCCCCTTTTTCTTTCTCCCTAGGCCTCCCGTCCCATGATCCTCTCATATCCCTTTTGCCAATCACCTGTCCAGCTCTTGGCTCCATCCCTCCCCCTCCCGTCTTCTCCTATCATTTTGGATCTCCCCCTCCCCCTCCCACTTTCAAATCTCTTACTAACTCTTCCTTCAGTTAGTCCTGACGAAGGGTCTCGGCCTGAAATGTCGACTGCGCCTCTTCCTAGAGATGCTGCCTGGCCTGCTGCGTTCACCAGCAACTTTGATGTGTGTTGCGTGAGGCAAAGAGTGCTGGGTAGATGGAATAAACACAACCTTTGATTTTCTTCAGACCAATACAGCAGTCACTATACTGGATCTGGAACACAATGGGATTGACGCCGAGGGGGTGCAGTACCTGATGGAAATGTTAGCAGAGAACTGCTTCATCCAGACTCTGGTAAGGTCACTTCCTCAGCATGGCCTGCCCAACCATACATTAAATGTCTACACACCCTTAAAAATAGCGATTTTGGTCGATCAGTGGTTCACGGGGGGTGCTCAATCGGTCATTCACAAGGGATTCAGCAGGGCTAGTCAATCAGTGGCCTCATGAGGGGTTCACAAGGGCTGGTCAATCAATGGTTCACAAGTGATTCACATGGGCTGTTCTGTCCATGTTTACTTTACTAACAAGACATTGAACTGAAGAGCAGAGTGTGGTACGAGAACAGTCTACCATACTAAATGGAACATACAGTACACACACAGTTTTCAGCTCGTGACGTTTGTGTCGACCTTTTAACCTACTGTAACCCTTCCCTCACGTAACCCTTCAGTTTCTATCATCCATGTGCCTGTCTAAGTCTCTCAAATGTTCCTAATATGTTTGCCTCTACCACCACCCCTGGCAACGGTTTCCACACACCCACCACTCTGCATAAAATTAAAAAAAAAATTAACCTCTGCCATACTTTCCTCCAATCACCATAAAATTATGCCCCCCTCCCTCATATTAGCCATCTCTGCCCCGGGGAAAAGGTGTTGGCCGTACACTCGATCTGTGGCTCTTATCACCTCATTCATCTCCATCAAGTCATCTCTCGACCTACTTCGTTGCAAAGACCTATCCTCGTAAGACATGCTCTCTAATCCAGGTTGAATGCTGGAAGAACTCAGCAGGCCAGGAGGCATCTTTGAAAGTGAGTGAACAGTCAACATTTCAGGTTGAGATCTTTCATCAGGAATGGAAAGGAAGATCTTACACATTCACCGATTTCCCTCCTTAGATGCTGCCTGACCTGGGGAGTTCCTCCAGCATCTTGGATGTCAGCCTACGTTAGTGACAGTGTAATGCTAGATCTTTGGCAGTTTGTGTGTACTTCATTACAGTATGTGAGCGTGTGTTGCCTGGAAGATGGATCCATTTTGCACGTTTGTTTTGGTGCATCATCATCATCATTATATGCTCTGTCGTACGTAGTGGCCAGTCATGGTCTTGACCATGATTTTTCTTGGCAAATTTTTCTGCAGAAGTGGTTGACCATTCCCTCCTTCTGTGCAGTGTCTTTACAAGATGGGTGACCCCAGCCATTATCAATACTCTTCAGAGTTTGTCTGCCTGGCGTCGCTGGTCGCATAACCAGGACTTGTGACATACACCAGCTGCTCATACGGCTTCACGTGACTCTGATTGGAGGGGCTAAGCAGGTGCTATACCTTGCCCAAGGGTGACCTGCAGGCTAGTGGAGGGAAGGAACACCTTAAGCCTCCTTTGGTAGAGACGTACCTCCACCCTGTCACCTGTTAATTGAGGGTGCTATGTTGATGAGCGACTATTGGGAAACTGACCTGGGCAGTCCTGAGTGTGATTCAGCACTTGATGTGCGTCTGATATCAAAGCCCATCTGATTACATCATACCATTCATTTGACAGAAATTCACCGCTAAAAGTGAAAGGGCCTGGCAAATGGTTGTCCCCAACCTCCCACCTGGCTGGGTACTCTACGTAGAATCATAGAATATCATGGCAGGGAAACAGATCATACAGACATTTCACCTGTGCAAACCCTACTGATGGTTGGGGAGTCTGTAATACATCCCTCTTTACTAGCGAGTCCATACTGGACTACAGGTTCAAATCTCTACTAACATGGCCTCACTTGAGGAGTCACCAGGACTACCTTCCCCCAGACCTGACGTAATAAGACCATGGACCATAAGACATCAGAGCAGATGTAGGCCATTCGGCCCACCGGGCCTGCTCTCCCGGCTGATGGCTGATATTTTTTTATTTCTCTCAACCCATTGGAGTCAGAGAAAAGTACAGCATAGAAACGGGAACTTTGGCTCATCTAGTCCATGTCGAACCATTTAAACTGCCTACTCCCATCGACCGGCACTGGGGTCCATACCCCAACCATCCATGAACCTATCCAAACTTCTCTTAAGTATTGAAATCAAGTTCGCATGCACCACTTGTGCTGGCAGCTCATTCCACACTCTCACCATCCTCTGAGTGAAGAAGTTTCCCCACAGGTTCCGCTTAAACTTTTCATCTTAACCCGTGACTTTTGGTTGTGTCCCACCCAACCTCAGTGGAAAAAGCCTGCTGGCATTTACCCTGTCTATACCCCTCATAATTTTGTATTCCTCTACCAAATCTCCTCTCAATCTTCTACATTCCAAGGAATAAATTCCTAACCTATTCAATCATTCCATGTAAATCATGTCCTCCTGGCCAGGCAACATCCTTGTAAATTTTCTCTGTGCTCTTTCAACTTTATTTACATCTTTCCTACTGGATGTGACCAAAACTGTGCACAATACTCCAAATTCGGCCAATGTCTTATACAAATTCAACATAACATCCCATCCCCTGTACTCAATACATTGAGTTATGAAGTCCAATGTGCCAAAAAAAAAGCTTTCTTTACAACCATATCAAACTGTGACACCACTTTCAATGAATTATGGACCTGTATTCCCAGATCCCTTTGTTCTATTGCACTCCTCAGTGCCCTACCGTCTCTGTGTAAGACCTACTCTGGTTGGTCCTACCAAAATGCAACACCTCTCATTTGTCTGCATTAAGTTCCATCTACCACTTTTCAGTTCCTTTCTCCATTTAGATTAGATTAGATTATGAAGACACTCAGTCCTCGTTTATTGTCATTTAGAAATGCTTGCATTAAAAAATGATGCAATGTTCCTCCAGTGATATCACAAAAAAAACCAGGACAAACCAAAGACTAACACTGACAAAACCACATAATTATAACATATAGTTACAGCAATGTAAAACAATACCATAATTTGATAAAGAGCAGACCATGGGCATGGTAAAAAAAAGTCTCAAGTCCCGATCGACTCCGATAGTCCCCAATAGCAGGCGGCAAAAAGGGAGAAACTCTCCCTGCCATAAACCTCCAAGCACCGACAACTGACAACTGCGGGTGCATTGGAAGCACCCGACAGCTGACTCTGAGTCCGTCCGAAAACTTCGAGCCTCCGACCAGCCCCTCCGATACAGCCTCCCAAGCGTCATCCTCTGCCGAGCTCCTTCGACCTCATCACGGCCGCTGAAACACACAAAGCCGAGGACTCAGAGGCCTTCTCCTCCGGAGATTCCGGATCACACAGTAGCAGCGGCAGCGAAACAGGCATTTCAGAAGTTTCACCAGATGTTCCTCCGTGCTCTCATGTCTGTCTCCATCAAATCAGAATTGTGCACGGTACCTACTTAACAAATACCGATATCATTTCTGGAGCGGCCGCGTGCACTGCGTTGCGCCGCCATCTTCTCCTCCCTCCTTTTGGTCCAGATCTCATTGCAAGCCATGATAACCTTCTCTGCTACCCACTATATCCCCAATCTTGGTGTCATCCACAAACTTCTGATCCAGTTAATCACATTATCATCCAGATTGTTGATATAGATGACAAACAACAAAGGGCCCAGCACCGATCCCTGCAGGGCTGCAGTCAGAGAGGCCAACCATCTACTATCACTCTCTGACTTCTCCCAAAAAGCCAATGTCTAATCCAGTCTACTACCTCATCTTGAATGCCCAGCAAATGAACCTTCTTGACCAACCTCCCATGTGGGATCTCGTCAAATGCCTTGCTAAAGTCCATGTAGACAATATCCACTACCTTGTCTTCATCAACTCTCCTGGTAACTTCCTCAAAAAATTCTATAAGTTGGTTAGATGTGACCTAGTACACACAAAATCATGCTGGCTATCCTTAATCGCTCCATGTCTATCCAAATATTTATATATTGGTCCCATTCTTCTGCTTTCTCCACATAAGCTTTTATGTCCTGATTGACCAAAAAGCTATCAACCTCCACCTTAAATATACCCAATGACTTGGCCAGCACAGCTGTCTGAGGCAATTAATACCACAGATTAACGACCTTCTGACTGAAGGGATCTCCGTTCGAAAGCAATGTCAATTCTGAAGCTGTGCCCTTTGGTCCTAGAATCCCCTACTATAGGAAATATTCTCTCCACATTCACTCTATCTAGTTGATACATTTCAATGAACACTCCCTTCGTTCTTCTAAACTCCAGCATGTACAGGATCAGAACCATCAAACACACCTCGTAGGTTAACCCTTTCATTTGTGGGATCATTCTCGTGAACTTCCTCTTGACCCTCTCCAGTGCCAGCACATCCTTTCTTAGGTAAGGGCCAAAACTGTTCACAATACTCCAAGTGTGATCTGACCAGTGCCTTACAAAGCTTCAGCATAACATCCTTGCTATTGTATTCTAGTCCTCTCGAAATGAATGCTAAGATTGCTTTTGCCTTCCCTACCACTAACTCAAGCTGCAATTTAACTTCTAGGGAATCCTGCATGAGAACTCCCAAGTCTCTGTCCCTTTGCACATTTGATTTTTGAATTCTCTCCCTGTTTAGAAAATAATCTATGCCTTTATTCCTTCTACCAAAGTGCTTGACTCTACACTTCCCTACACAATATTCCGTCTGCCACTTCTTTGCCCATTCTCCCAATTTGTTGAAGTCCTGTTACAGACATCATGCTTCCTCAACACCACCTGTTCCTCCACCTACCTTCATATCGTCAGCAAACTTGGCCACAAAGCCATCAATTCCACTATGTATCAATTCCTTCATCCAAATCATAGATATACAGTATAACATGAAAAGAAGCGATCCCAACACCAGCCCCTGAGGCACACCACTAGCCACCAGCAGCCTACCAGAAAAGACCTCCTTTATTCTCAGTTTTTGCCCCCTGACAGTCAGTCAATCTTCTATCCATGCCTTACATCACTCCCATAATAACAATCCTGTTAAAGTAGCCTAATCTGCAGCATCTTATAACAGGAATTCTGCAGATGCTGGAAATTCAAGCAACATACATCAAAGTTGCTGGTGAACGCAGCAGGCCAGGCAGCATCTATAGGAAGAGGCGCAGTCGACGTTTCAGGCCGAGACCCTTCGTCAGGACAGACTGTACCTCTTCCTATAGATGCTGCTTGGCCTGCTGCGTTCACCAGCAACTTTGATGTATGCTGCAGCATCTTATCTAAGGTTTATGAAAATCCCAGTAAACAACATCCACTGACTCTCCTTTGTCTATCCTGCATATTAAACCCTCAAGGAATTCCAACAGATTTGTCAGGCAAGATTTCACCTGAAGGAAATCATGCTGATTTTGGCCTATTTTATCATGTACCCCAAATCCTCTGAGGTCAGGCTAGCTGACCGATAATTTCCTTTCTTATGCCTCACTCACTTCATAAAGACTGGAGTGAGACTTGGACTTTTCCAGCCCTCGGGAACCATTCCAGATCTAGTGATTCTTGAAAGTTCATCACTAATCTGTTCAGCAACCTCTTTCTGAACCCTGGGGTGGAGTCCCCCTGGTCCAGGTGACTTATCCACCTTCACACTTTCCAGCTTCCCAAGCACCTTCTCCTTCATAATAGCAACAATACTCTTGTCTGTCCCCGACACTCTCGCGTTTCTGCCATTTCTGCTGGGGTCTCCCACACTGAAAAGGTACAAAGGGACCAGTATATCTGAAACAAAAAACAGTTTTGTAACCTTTTTATATTATTGGCTAGCTTACCTTCATATTTCATCTTTTCTCTCTTTGTCGTTTTATTAGTTACCTTCTGTTGGTTTTTAAAAGCTTCCCAATCCTTTAACCCCACTAATTTTTGCAATAGTATATGCCCTCTCTTTTGTTTTTATGCTGTCTTTGACTTCCCTTTAGAATACGTCTTCATTTTTGGAATATATCTTTCCTGAGCCTCCCAGATTGCCCCCAGAAACACCAGCCTTTGCTGATCTGCCTTCATCCCTGCTCGTGCCCCCTTCCAACCAACTTTGAAAAGCTCTTCTCCCAACCCTCTGTAATTCCTCGGTAATTACTCCACTGTAATATTCATACATCCAATTTTAGCTTCCCCTTCTCAAACTGCAGGGTGAATTGCAGCAATACAGAGAGTACAACCCTGGAGGGCTTGCTTTTCAGCTTTCTGACTGTCTCCCTATTTCGACTCCCTTTCCCTACCTATGTCACTGGTACCAATATGTATCATGACCTCTGGCTGTTTATCCTCCCTCTTCAGAATGCTGTGGACCATATTCAAGATGTCCCTGACCCTGGCACCTGGGAGGCAGTGTACCATCCAGGTGTCTCTATCACATCCACAGAATCTGCTTTCTTTTCTAATTCTGACATCCCCTATCACTACTGCACTCCTCTCTACTTCCTTCCTGAGCCACAGAGGCAGGATCAGTGCCAGAGACCCGGTTGGTGCAGCTGTAATGCAGTCTTTGATGAACAGTGAAGTACTTCTCCCACTTTTACCACTTCCTGCCACAGCTGAAAATTCTATACCCCAGGGCGGTCCTGTTTAAATTTCGATCTTGTCAGAGTGATGGCAACAATATGCAGTCATAGAGGGGTACAGTACAGAAACAAGCCATTCAGCCCATTTCATCCATGCAGAAACCAGTTAAGCTTCCTATTCCCAATGACCTGCACCAGGACCATAGACCTCCCTACCCCTACCATCCGTGTACCTGCAAACTTCTCTTAACTGTTCAAATCGAACTCGCATGGACCACTTGTGCTGGCAGCTCATCACACACCCTCACAACCCTCAGAGTGAAGAGGTTTGCCCTCATGCTCCCCTTAAACTTTTCACCTTCCACTCTTAAACCATGACCTCTGGTTGCAGTCCGACCCAACCTCAGTGGAAAAGCCAGCTTGCACTTGCCCTATCTATACCCCTCATAATTTTGTATTCCTCTATCAAATCTCCCATCAATCTTCTACGTTCTAAAGAATACAGTCCTAACCCATTCAATCTTTCCTTATAGCTCGGGTCCTCCAGACCCGGCAACATCCTTGTTTAATATCACGGACCGTCTGTGCATATCCACGGCCCTCCCCTCGTAGTAAGTAGCACAAAGTTGATCAGCAGTGTCATAGAGCGTAACAACACAGTATAGGCTCTTCAGCCTACAATGCTGATCTTTTAACCTACTTTAAGATCAAACTAACCCTTCCCTCTATTTTCCTTTCACTCATGTGCCCATCCAAGAGTCTCTCAATGTCTCTTTACCAGCACTCCTGGTGGGGCGTTCCACACACTCACCATTCTGTGTAAAAAAACTTAACTCTAACATCCTCCATGTAATCTTTTCCAAACACCTTGCAGTGATACGGAGAGGCTTTGAGGAAAGAGAAGCAGAATAAACCGTGTAAAGACAGTAAGGTAGAAGGGCTGAAATGTGTGTACCTCAATGCAAGAAGCATCAGGAACAAAGGTGATGAACTGAGAGCTTGGATACATACATGGAATTATGATGTAGTGGCCATTACAGAGACTTGGCTGGCACCAGGGCAGGAATGGATTCTCAATATTCCTGGATTTCAGTGCTTTAAAAGGGATAGAGAGGGTAGAAAAAGGGGAGGAGGGGTGGCATTACTGGGCA
Organism: Mobula hypostoma; assembly: GCF_963921235.1. Taxonomy (NCBI): domain Eukaryota; kingdom Metazoa; phylum Chordata; class Chondrichthyes; order Myliobatiformes; family Myliobatidae; genus Mobula; species Mobula hypostoma. The sequence continues at coordinate 28,956,175 of NC_086097.1, read as the reverse complement.
GGGATACTATTACAGCTACAGAAAGGGTGGGTAATGTAGCAGGATCCTCTTTTGAGTCAATATGGGTGGAAGTCAGGAACAGGAAGGGAGCAGTTACTCTACTGGGGGTATTCTATAGGCCCCCTGGTAGCAGCAGAGATACAGAGGAGCAGATTTGGAGGCAGATTTTGGAAAGGTGCAAAAATAACAGGGTTGTTATCATGGGTGACTTTAACTTCCCTAATATTGATTGGCACCTGATTAGTTCCAAGGGTTTAGATGGGGCAGAGTTTGTTAAGTGTGTCCAGGATGGATTCCTGTCACAGTATGTGGACAGGCCGACCGGGGGAATGCCATACTAGATCTAGTACTAAGTAATGAACCGGGTCAGGTCACAGATCTCTCAGTGGGTGAGCATCTGGGGGACAGTGACCACCGCTCCCTGGCCTTTATAATTATCATGGAAAAGGATAGAATCAAAGAGGACAGGAAAATTTTTAATTGGGGAAAGGCAAATTATGAGGCCATAAGGCTAGAACTTGCGGGTGTGAATTGGGATGATGTTTTTGCAGGGAAATTTACTATGGACATGTGGTTGATGTTTAGAGATCTCTTGTGAGATGTAAGGGATAAATTTGTCCTGGTGAGGAAGATAAAGAATGGTAGGGTGAAGGAACCATGGGTGACAAGTGAGGTGGAAAATCTAGTCAGGAGGAAGAAGACAGCATACATGAGGTTTAGGAAGCACGGATCAGATGGGTCGATTGAGGAATATAGGGAAGCAAGAAAGGAGCTTAAGAAGGGGCTGAGAAGAGCATGAATACTTCTCTTCGGTATTCACCAATGAGAGGGAACTTGATGATGGTGAGGACAATATGAGTGAGGTTGATGTTCTGGAGCATGCTGATATTAAGGGAGAGGAAGTGTTGGAGTTGTTAAAATACATTAGGACAGATAAGTCCCCGGGGCCTGACGGAATATTCCCCAGGCTGCTCCACGAGGCGAGAGAAGATATTGCTGAGCCTCTGTCTAGGATCTTTATGTCCTCGTTGTCCACAGGAATGGTACCGGAGGATTGGAGGGAGGAGAATGTTGTTCCCTTGTTCAAAAAAGGTAGTAGGGATAGTCCGGGTAATTATAGACCAGTGAGCCTTACGTCTGTGGTGGGAAAGCTGTTGGAAAAGATTCTTAGAGGTAGGATCTATAGGCATTTAGAGAATCATGGTCTGATCAGGGACAGTCAGCATGGCTTTGTGAAGGGCAGATCGTGTCTAACAAGCCTGATAGAGTTCTTTGAGGTGGTGACCACACATATAGATGAAGGTAGTGCAGTGGATGTGATCTATATGGATTTTAGTAAGGCATTTGACAAGGTTCCACACGATAGGCTTATTCAGAAAGTCAGAAGGCATGGGATCCAGGGAAGTTTGGCCAGGTGGATTCAGAATTGGCTTGCCTGCATAAGGCAGAGGGTGGTGGTGGAGGGAGTACATTCAGATTGGAGGATTGTGACTAGTGGTGTCCCACAAGGATCTGTTCTGCGACCTCTACTTTTCGTGATTTTTATTAACGACCTGGATGTGGGGGTAGAAGGGTGGGTTGGCAAGTTTGCAGATGACACAAAGGTTGGTGGTGTTGTAGTTAGTGTAGAGGATTATCAAAGATTGCAGAGAGACATTGATAGGATGCAGAAGTGGGCTGAGAAGTGGCAGATGGAGTTCAACCCAGAGAAGTGTGAGGTGGTACACTTTGGAAGGACAAACTCCAAGGCAGAGTACAAAGTAAATGGCAGGATACTTGGTAGTGTGGAGGAGCAGAGGGATCTGGGGGTACATGTCCACAGATCCCTGAAGGTTGCCTCACAGGTGGATAGGGTAGTTAAGAAAGCTTATGGGGTGTTAGCTTCCATAAGTCGAGGGATAGAGTTTAAGAGTCGCGATGTAATGATGCAGCTCTATAAAACTCTGGTTAGGCCACACTTGGAGTATTGTGTCCAGTTCTGGTCACCTCACTATAGGAAGGATGTGGAAGCATTGGAAAGGGTACAGAGGAGATTTACCAGGATGCTGCCTGGTTTAGAGAGTATGGATTATGATCAGAGATTAAGGGAGCTAGGGCTTTACTCTTTGGAGAGAAGGAGGATGAGAGGAGACATGATAGAGGTGTACAAGATAATAAGAGGAATAGATAGAGTGGATAGCCAGCGCCTCTTCCCCAGGGCACCACTGCTCAATACAAGAGGACATGGCTTTAAGGTAAGGGGTGGGAAGTTCAAGGGGGATATTAGAGGAAGGTTTTTTACTCAGAGAGTGGTTGGTGCGTGGAATGCACTGCCTGAGTCAGTGGTGGAGGCAGATACACTAGTGAAATTTAAGAGACTACTAGACAGGTATATGGAGGAATTTAAGGTGGGGGCTTATATGGGAGGCAGGGTTTGAGGGTCGGCACAACATTGTGGGCCGAAGGGCCTGTACTGTGCTGTACTATTCTACGTTCTATCTCTTGCTGTATTCCGTTAAAAGGTCTGCACAACGTTGTGAATCAGAGGGCCCGTACTCTGCTGTAGTGTTCTATGTTCTTTTCCAGCATCTGCCGTCTCTTCTATCTCCGAGTCAGACCAAGCATCTCTCAACTGGATGTAAAAAAAACTCAGGGTATGATTAGGAAGCAGGAGACTGATTCCCAAAGAGTTGGTCAATATTTTCCCTCATTTATCTTTATCGCATTGGTGTTTCTCAGAGGGGACAAACTGACGGCTACACGTCCCACTTGTCACAGTTGTTAAAACAGGCAAGCAGAGCACCACTAAAGGCAGTGAGTTCTTTCTCCTTGCGTGGGGGGTTTTTCTTAAAAACAGTAGCTAATGCACAGGCGCGGGAAGCATCAGAGATATTGGTGGCAGCGGAAGGCAGGTTGAGCACCACCAAATACGATGATTTCTTTCTCCTTGCGTGGGGCTTTTTCTTATTTTTTGAACTATAATAGAGAGATTATGGTTCAAAAAATTCTAGTGGAGCAGCCATCGTTGGAGTGGGGCTAGAGTCAGAGTGGGAACTTAGAGGCTTTGATGAGAAGAGGGTGAGGCCAGAGAAACGGGTAAGAAGGGTAGGTTTTTCCTTTCGTTATTGCTGATTTGGTCCTGGTTGCCTATAGTACAGTTCAGGCAGGATGGCAGATATGGCAGTGGAATGCTCCTCCTGTGGGATGTGGGAATTCATGGAACCTAATGGTCTCACTGGTGACTACACCTGCAGGAAGTGCAGCCAACTCCATTGAACTGAACTGAGTCGAATTGAATTGACTTTATTCCTTATATCTTTCACATACATGAGGACTAAAATTTTTACATTACGTCTCTGACTGAATGTGCAATGTGCAAATTATAGTAATTTGTAATAAATAGTATGTGTAGTAAGATCCACAACAGAACAGTCAATATAGCTTAGAAATCCGATTGTGTCAGTGTGAATTAATCAGTCTGATGGCCTGGTGGAAAAAAGCTGTCCTGGAGCCTGTTGGTCCTGGCTTTTATGCTGTGGTACCGTTTCCCGGATGGTAGCAGCTAGAACAGTTTGTGGTTGGGGTGACTTGGATCCTCAATGATCCTTTGGGCCTTGTCAATTTAAATGTCCTGAATAGTGGGAAGTTCACATCTACAGATGCGCTGGGCTGTCCACACCACTCTCTGCAGAGTCCTGCGATTGAAGGACGTACAGTTCCCATACCAGGCAGTGATGCAGGCAGTCAGGATGCTCTCAATCGTGCCCCTGTAGAAAGTTCTCAGGATATTGGGACTCATGCCGAACTTATTCTGAGGTGAAAGAGGTGCTGTTGTGCTTTTTCCACCATACTGCCAGTATGTACAGACCAAGTGAGGTCCTTGGTGATGTGTATACTGAGGAATTTTAAAGCTCTCAACCCCATATCCTTCGACGTCAATAGGGGTTAGCCTGTCTCCATTCCTCCTGTAGTCCACAACCAGCTCCTTTGTTTTTGTGACATTGAGGGAGAGGTTGTTTTCTTGACACCACTGTGTCAGGGTGATGACTTCTTTTCTGTCGGCTGCCTCGTCATTATTTGAGATAAGGCCAATCAATGTAGTATCGTCAACAAATTTAATTAGCAGATTGGAGCTGTGGATGGCGACAGAGTCATGGGTATACAAAGAATAAAAGAGGGGGCTTAGGACACAGTCCTGGGGCACTCCTGTGTCAGAGGGTTGGAGGTGAGCCTGACAGGAAGTCCAGGTTCCGGCTGCACAAGGTGGGGTCAAAGCCGAGGTCTCCGAGCTTCTTATCGAGCCTGGAGGGAATTATGGTGTTAAATGCTGAACTTTACGCCAAGAACAGCATTCTCACCTGAGCATCCTCTTCTCCAGATGTGTAAGGACAGTGTGAAGAACTGTGGCTATTGCATCATCTGTCGATCAGTTGTGTCGGTAGGCGAATTGTAGGGGGTCCAGTGTGGGTGGTAACAAGCTGCAGATGTAGTCCTTGACCAGCCTCTCAGAGCATTTGCTTATTATTGAGGTGAGTGCGACAGGACGCCAGTCATTCAGACATGTTACCTTGGTCATTTTAGGTACAGGGACAATGGTGGATGTTTTGAAGCAGGAGGGCACTCTACACTGGGAGAGGGAGAGATTAAAAATGTCTGTAAACACACCTGCCAGTTGTGCCGTGCACATCCTGAGAACTCACCCTGGGATACCGTCCAGTCCCGCAGCCTTGTGACTGTTCACTCGTTCCACCCCCTCTCTCCCCCCCCACCCTCTCTCTCTTCTCCCCACCCCCCCCCAATGGTAAGACTCTTGGCAGTGTGGAGGATCAGAGAGATCTTGGGATCTGTGTCCATGGGACACTCAAAGCTGCTGCGCAGGTTAACAGTTTTGTTCACAAGGTGTATTTTGTGTTGGGCTTCATCAACCATGGGATTGAGTTCAAGAGCCATGAGGTAATGTTACAGCTGTATAAAACCTTGGTCAGCCCTCACTTGGAGTACTGTGTTCAGTTCTGGTCACCCCACTACAAGAAGGTTGTGGATACTGTAGAGAAATTGCAGAGGAGATTTACAAGGATTGGAGAACGTGCCCTATGAGAATAGGTTGAGTGAACTCGGCCTTTTCTCCTTGGAGTGACGGAGGATGAGAGGTGACCTGAAAGAGGTGTATAAGATGATGAGAGGCATGGATTGTGTGGATAGTCAGAGGCTTTTTCCCAGGGCTGAAATAGCTAGCATGAGAGGGCACAGTTTTAAGGTGTTTAGAAATAGGTATGGGGGGATTCAGGGTAAGTATTTCACACACAGAGTGGTGGGTGCGTGGAATGGGCTGCCAGTGATGGTGGTGGAAGCAAATACAATAGGGTCTTTTAAGGGACTCTTAGATTGGTACGTGGAGCTTAGAAAAATAGAGGGCTATGCAGTAGGGAAATTCCAGGCAGTTTCTAGAGTAGGTTACATGGTCAGCACAACATTGTGGGCCGAAGGGCCTGTAATGTGCTGTAGATTTCTATGTTCTATGATCTATATTCTAAAATCTAGCTGGATTTATTAGCTGGAAAGTCTTTTGGCACCTCCTGTGGTCATGAAGGATACTACATCAATCTTTTGCTTTTGGTGACTCCATTGGAAAGGATGTAAGTCATTGCATTGGCAACCGTAGAAAGCTTTTCCTGTTATAAATGATAAAAATTTCCGGATATAAATCTACCCCCTGCACTCCCATGCTCTGCCATATCAATCCCCACTGTTACAGAACTTGTCCAACAATGAGCTGCGGACTCAGGGAGCAAAGGTGCTGTGCAGAAAGCTTCCACTCAACATCTCTCTCAAGTGCATCAAGGTGGCAGGTAAACACCGCAAGTGTACATTCTTATTTACTGTAACGTCTGTGAATCCCTGGCCTCGCCTGGGATTAGAGGGGGAGGGGGGAGGGGGAGAGAGGGGAAGGGGGAGAGGTTGGGGAGAGTGGGGGATGGGAAGGGAGAGAGGAAAAATTAAATACAGTGGAATTAATGAAAAACTATACATAATCAAAGACAGACAAACAACCAATGTGCAAAATAAGACAAACTGTGCAAATTAAAAAATAAGTGAATAAATAATACTGAGAACATGAGTTGTAATGTCTGAAAATAAGTCTACAGGTTCTGGAGTCAGTTCAGTGTTGAGGTGAGTGAAGTTACCCATGTTGCTTCAGGAGCCTGATGGTTGAGAGGTAATAATTGTTCCTGAACCTGGTGCTGTGGAACCTAGAGCTCCTGGATCTCCTTCCCGATGCCAGCAACAAGAGAAGGGCATGGCTGGGTGGCTGGGAGGGAGGAAAGGGGCTTATTTTGCTGTTGTTGCTGCTGCTTGTGTTGTTCTGCTGAGCATCGTGGGTTTGCTATGCTGGTGCCAGGATGTGTGGCAACACTTGCAGGCCCTCCTGGCACATCCTTAGCTGGTAAGGCAAACAAAGCATTTTGCTTTCTGTTTCAGTGTAAACATGATAAGGAAATTAATCTGAGTCTGAACCTACTTACTACACTGTCCACTGACAGCTGATCAGGCAGAACATTGGAGACTGAGAAAGTAGAAACTGTTAGGGCCACTAATACTTGGACCAGCCAGCAGATCTGTGTGTATTGTGTTTAATTCCAAACCTGCAGAGGAGTTCATTCCCACGTTACTACTTGTATTCTTACCAGAATACAATCTCCTTGGCACAGGTATACCACATGACTGTGTGCTTAGCCTCCAGATCTACTGGCTTTACACTTATGACTGTGAGACTAAGCACAGCTCCAATGCCATATTTCAGTTTGCTGATGACACCATTGTCATTGGCTGAATCAACGTAGAGGAGGGAGATTGAAAATCCAGCTGAGTGGAGCCTCAACAACAACCTCTCACTCAATGTCAGCAAGACCAAGGAGCTGATTACTGACTTCCGGAGGAGGAAACTGGAGGGTTCAGGAGGCAATCTTCATCAGGGGATGAGGGGTGGAGAGGATCAGTGTTATCATTTCAGAGGACCTACTCTGGGCCCAGCCTGCAAGTGCAATTTTGAAGAAAGCACGGCAACACCTCTACTTCCTTGGAAGCTTGCGAAGATTTGCCATGATGTCTAAAACTTTGACAAACTTTGTCAAAACTTTGATTTAAAAAAAAGTAGTAGATACAGCCCAGTCCATCACGGGTAAAGCTCTCCCCAGCATTGAGCAGATCGACACAAAGTGTTGTCGTAGGAAAGCAGCATCCATCATCAGGGACCCCCACCACCCAGACCATGCTCTCTTCTCACTGCTGCCATCAGGAAGAAGGCACAGGAGCCTCAGGACCCACACCACCAGGTTCAGGAATAGCTGTAACCCCTCATCCATCAGGCTTTTGAACCAGTCTTCATTCTGTGATGAGAGTACACATAGATTAAGATGTTAGCTGTCCTGTGCTGGCACCAGTGGGATCAGCAGTTGGTCTGCCACCTGTCTTCAGGAGAAAGAGAGATAAGGAAAACAATGGAGCAGCATTTGGAGATGTTAATGAAGGGACGGGAGAGTTTAACGGAAGGAGAGAGCTGTCAAGATCGGCTCCCTCTTTGAACCCTGAACTGTTTGAAGTGATGGACAGGCGATACCCCAGCAGGGGGATAAAAAGGGACAGGTTCGCTAAGGCAAGACACACATGACACCACGAGGTAACGAGACCCTGGAAGCGGTGCACCTCCCACAAGTTGGTGGGAGTTTTGGAGGGCTGGTCGCGGGACCAAGCCATAGACGCACAGGGTGGAAAGGTACGATCGGCGGGAACCTGGTGTGTGTCCGCCCTTGCCTGGGTGCCAGGTTCACCGCAGAGAAACAATCGTATCAGGAAACGGAGGAGTCACAGTCGGTGACCTCAGAAGACATCACAAAGGGCTCGCCCGAAAGCTGACTGCGAAGAATATCAAAGGTCTGTGTGGAAGCCGTTTGAATATTCATTCGTTTTTGCTCTCTCCCTCCTTCCCCCCCCCCGCCCCGTCCATCGCCACGGCAGTGATTACTGTGAACTGAACTGAACTCAATTGAACTGAACTTTGCGTCACTTTGAAACTGGTCATTTACCCCTAGATGACGATAGAGCTTGATTGATCCTGTTATTCTAATTCTGTGTACATGTGTGTTTATCATTGCTGAACTGTTGCATTTATTATCCTTTTGATTAGAGTACTGTGTTGCTTATTTCTTTAATAAAACTTTCTTAGTTCCAGTAATCCAGACTCCAACTGAGTGATCCATTTCTGCTGGTTTGGCAACCCAATTACGGGGTACGTAACAATTCAACTTCACTTGCCCCATCACCGAACTGTTCCCACAACCTATGGACAACACACTTTCAAGGACTCTTCATCTCATGTTCTCATTACTTATTGATTATTTATTTATTATTATTATTATTATTATTTCTATGTTTTCCTTTTGTATTTATACAGTTTGTTGTATTTTTCACACTTATTGTCAGCCCTGCTGGGTGTGGTCTTTTATTGATTTTATTATGGTTATTGGAATTATTGAGTATGACTGTGAAAAAACGAATCTCAGTGTTGTAAAGGTGACATATATGGACATTGATAATAAATTTACTTTGAACTTTGAATGTTTGAGTTAGATGTGTCATTGTTTAGGTCTTTTCCACACCAAACCTTGCTGTCTTCTCAGAATCTGAATGAGGTTTATTACCACTGTAGTACATACAAAATGCTGGAGGAACTCAGCAGGTCAGATAGCATCCATGGACAGGAATAAACAGTCAATATTTTGGGGCTGACACCCTTCATCAGACTAGTTCTGATATAGGGTCGGGACCTGAAACAACAACTGTTTATTCCTCTCCATAGATGCTGCCTGGCCTGCTGAGTTCCTCCAGCATTTTGTGAGTGTTCCAATGACAACCAATGGAATTTTTCACACCAAGAATTCCAGTGATAACAATTAACCTATAAAATAGCCAGAATCAAGTGGTGTGAATCCTTCTACTGGAAACTAAGAAGCTTCTAGAAAAACAGAGAAGCAACTGTACTGTAATTACTGGAAAATTTACTGGACAATTGCATGCATATAGATGATTAGATAAAAATACAAGCAAGCATAGGAAAGTTAAGCTACAAAAAGAAACACTTCGACATCTCAATCCAACAGATGTTAACAAGCAGGGAGAGTGAAGTGTGGGAAGTAGACAGATGGACCAGAAAGGATAATATAGGAATAGAGAGTATGGGAAAAGGAATAAAAGTGGGAGAGTACAGGTGGATCAGAAGGAGAGAGGGGATAACATGGGAGGCAAGGGGATCTGAAATTGGGGGAAAATAAGTTCAATCTATAATAACCAGGTCATTCACTGAGCTGGGCACATTGACATGGAACATTGCCACAAGAAAGTAGCATCTATCATCAAGGACTCCACCAGCCAGGCCATGCTCTCTTCTCATTACTACCATTGGAAAAGAGGTACAGGTCGCACACCACCAGGTTCAGGAACAGTTATTACTCTTCAACCATCAGACTCCTGAACTAGTGCGGTTAACTCCACTCACCTGAACTGACTCCACAATCTTCAGACTCACTTCCAAGGATCCTTTGCAACTCATGTTCTCAGTACTTTTTTATCTGCAGTAATTGTCTTCTTTTGCCCATTAGTTGTTTGTCAGTCTTTGTTTATGTGCACAGTAATTATTCATAAATTTGATTGTATTTCCTTATATTCCTGTAAATGACTATAAGAAAATGAATCTCAAGGTAATATTTGGTAACAAACTTGTAAACTACTTTGAAAATAAATTTGACTTTGACTTTGAATGAAGCCCCAGGGTAATTTCTACAATATACCACCTTTATTCCTTTTATCTCCCACTTTCAGGAAACAAATTCACCAACAGTGATGCTGCATTTTTTGATGACGTTTTATCTGTAAGTAAAGAGGAAAACTTTTGGTAAAATATTCCTATTTCCAACTGGGTTATTTTTGTTTGGAGACCGTATTGCTTGCTTTCTCTGTAAGTGTTCAACGATCAACTTTATTCACCCAGTGCATTTACATGGACATCTAGTGGCCACTTTATTAGGTACAGGATGTACCTACTAAAGTGGCCACTGAGAATATTTCTGTAAGTTTGTGGTCTTCTGCTGCTGAAGCCCATACACTTCAAGGTTCAATGTTCTGTGCATTCAGAGATGCTCTTCAGCACACCAATGCTGTAACACTTGGTTATTCAAGTTACTGTTGCCTTCCTGTCAGCTTAAGCCAGTCTGGCCATTGGCCTCTCTCATTAACAAGACATTTCAACCCATAGAACTGCTGCTCATTGTTTTTCCTTTTGCTTTCGCAATCATTCTCTGTAAACTCCAGAGACTGCTATGTGTGAAAATCCCAGATCTGCGATTTGTGAGATATTCAAACCACCCCATCTGGCACCAACAAACATTCCACAGTCAAAGTCACTTAGATCACATTTCTTCCCCATTCTGATGTTTGGTCTGAACAACAACTGAACCTCTTGACCATGTCTGCTTGCTTCCATGCATTGAGTTGCTACCACATGATTGGCTAAGTTGATACTTGCATTAATGAGCAGTTGTATTAGGAATTAGGTAATAGACGGCATAGTTGTACAAAGAGTTGAATGATTTATGGTTGACATTGTTTGCAATGCACATTATCTTTTAATCTGCCCCTTTCCCTTCATTGGTGTTCCTTGCATATAATATAACTTCAACAACAAGACAGCAGCCAGATGTGCTTGATCAAAATCTGGGATGGAATGCTCTGATCAAAAGATATCAGTTTGTTTCGGAATGGGATTCGAAGCTACAAGCAGGAAGGAAGAGTCAATAGCTCTAGGGCAAACAATGAACCTTGCAAGTTTGGGGACCACTCGATGTCATGAATGGATGTCAAAGTTAGACTAATAAGATTCAAGACTCAGGATTGTTTATTGTCATTCATCAGCACATGAGTGTAAAGGAGAATACTCCGGATCCGATGCAGCATTAAAAAAAACCTACATAAAGAACGCAATCATCAAGCATGAGCATTCCCTCTGCTCCTGCAAAGCAACAAATTTCATGACATATGTCAGTGATAATAAACCTGATTCCGCTTTTATAAAAGGCTCAGCAAAAGTCTTGAGCACACGTAAAAAAATTATGTAAAGCGATGATGCTTTAAAAATAACGAAATTAGAAGTTTCTAAATTCCTATAATCAGATCATTATTTGGTGTGACCACACTTTGCCTTTAAAACTGCATAAATTCTCTTAGGTACACTGTTGAGCAGTTTTATAAGAACATCACCCCTGGTAGGTTGTTGCAAGCATCTTGAAGAACTTGTCACAATTCTTCTGCAGAATGCGGCTGTCTCGTTTACTTCTGTCTCTCCAGGTAATCCCAGACAGTCTCAACGATGTTGAGCTCAGGACTGTAGAAGACATACCATCTGATGCAGAACTCCTTGTTCTCCTTTTCACTGAAGGTAGTTCTTTATGACCTTGGCCGTGTATTTTGTGTCATTGCTCTGTTGCAGAATGAAGTTGGGACCAGTCCAATGCCTCCCTGATGGTATTGTGTAATGGACGACAACCTGGTTGTACTTCTCATCACTGAGGATTCCATTAATTCTGACCAGATTACCAACTCCATTTTCAGAAACGTAGCCCCAGACCTGCAGGGAATCTCCACTGTGCTTCACTGTTGGCTGCAGGCACTCGTCCATGTCACACTCTCCAGTGCTTCTACGGACAAATTATCTCCTGTTTCAGCTAAAAATTCCAAAATTTTGACTCGTCAGTCTAGAGCGCTTACTGCCATTGTTCAGCACTCAAGTGTTTGTGTTTTTGTAGGTGAGTCTCTTGGCTTTGTTTCCACTTCAAGGGAATGGCTTTTGGGCAGCAATTCTTCCATGAAGACCACTTCTGATAAGACTTCTCCATACTGTAGAGGGGTGTACTTGGGTTCCAGTGGTTTCTGTGAGATCAGAGCTGATAACAGCGCTGCACTTCTTCTGATTTAGAAGGGACATCAGTCTGATGTCTGCAACACACACAAAATGCTGGTGGAATGCAGCAGGCCAGACAGCATCCATGGGAAGAAGCACAGTCGACGTTTCGGGCCCAGACCCTTCGTCAGGTCTTCACGTGCTGCTATTGTGACTCCCGTCTCCCCTTCCCCCACCACCACTCTGCAACCCTGTCTCCCTCAGATCCCATCATCAGCTCCTGGGCCCTCAGAGGCTCCATCTTCCTCTCATCCCAACCCTCCCCTCTCCACTGACACTACCAGCCTCCCTCCCCCTCCCTCCTCTGATCCCAGCTCTCATCCATGCCGGGTCTTTACCATCCCCTCCGACCTTCAACTGTCGGAGGCAGAACGCTCTGTCCTCAGTAAGGGCCTCACCTTTGTCCCCCTTTGCCCACACCTCAGCGAGTTCCGCGTGCGCCATGACGCTGAACTCTTCTTCCGCCGGCTCTGTCTTTGAGCCTACCTTTTCGGCAAGGACTCTCCCACCCCCACCGATGACCCCGTCTCCCATCTTCAACCCTCCTCCTCCTCTTCATGGACACCCCGCTCTGGTTTTCTGCCTGCTCTGGATCTCTTTATTGCTAGAGTCCTGACGAAGGGTCTCGGCTGGAATGTCAACTGTGCTTCTTCCTATGGATGCTGTCTGGCCTGCTGCGTTCCACCAGCATCTTGTGTGTGCTGCTTGAATTTCCAGCGCCTGCAGATTTCCTCGAGTTTGATGTCTCTCTCGTCTTCAGTTTCAGTGGCCGACCACTACGTTTCTGTTCCTCAACTTTGCCTGCTTCTTTGTGCTTCTTCAGATGAGCTTGGACAACACATCTTGAAACTCCTGTCTGCGATGAAATTTCTACTTGGAATGACCACCTTGTGCCTTGTTTCTATCTCACTCTTGCCGTGGTATAAGAATAGATGATTTGAAGGTTAAACTGTCACATCTGCCACGGCCTCCCTTTTTAATTTGGTTGTCCTTTGTCAATTTTGATTGTTTCTTCAGCCGTTTTTGTTTCAGTTAATCAGTTTAGGTCATTCAACTCACTAGCACCTGTTATCTTTGTTTAATCATGCATTGGGAGGTATACCTTCCCCTGGGCAGTTAATCTGATCAATCATTCTAGTTAACCCTCCCACCCCCCTCTGTCTATTATCCCTGACACTGCATGGCACTGTAAGCACTTTAAGCATTTTATAATGCTGCTTACAATGTAAATACAAGCTGGTATTTATGTACTTATGAACATTTTATTCCGTAACTGTACTTCAACCTCTGTTGGATCCAGCGGTTTAATCCTTAGATTTGACTGCTTCGCTGTTATTTTCTTTGAGGTTTAACAGTTAATTATCTGCTTGTATTTTAAGTAGTTTTTTTATGCATATAACAGTTTAATATGCCTCTTGTGGCTATATAAAGTATAATTCTGGTAAGCTCTGGACGTTCTTGAATAAGAACTTGGCATTACAGTAGAGAAGCTGGGGTTACTCAATATGTCATAATATTCATACTAATATTCATTATCATAATTTATATCTTTTTTTACTGGTTTAAAGATGATTATTAATAGAATAGTTCAAACTCTAATGTGTGTCTACTGATCTGCCTAACCATGACATAATCATATAAATACTTTGAAGGATATATACCCTTTGATGTTTCACGTTAAGTAGTTTTTTGTTTATTTTATTCTTAACACAGATACCACAGTTTTTCTGCCTCTGACATTTCAGATATAATGATTCTAGAATCAAACGGGGATAGTTGGATCTGACTGTTTAGTTCTTGGATTAGACTGTTTAACTGTAATATTATTTTGTAGTTTAACAATTATCTGCTTGTATTTTAAGTCATTCTTATATGCATATAACAGTTTAATATGCCTCTAGTGGCTATACAAAGTACAATTTTGGAAATCTCTGGAAGTTTCTTTGTTTTGCATTACTTGAATAAGTGTTTTCTCATTAGTTAACTTGATACTGCAGTATATAGTAAGTGAATTCTGATTGGTTGTCTCTTATCTAGAAATTTGAATGGAATTTTCCTTATTTCTATGGGTATAAAAATAGCTAAACACAAAGTACCACCATCTTAGTATCTTAATCTTCCGAGCACCTTAGTTTGGCCTTTAAGCTTTCTGCTACTAGCTTCTGCTCCTTTTTCCTTTGCTCTATAAGCACTTAATAAAATGATTGTGAAGCAACAAGTTTTGTGCCTCTTTCTTGACTTCTGAAAGAATCTTGGATCTAAACTCCAGAATCCAACAAGTGGCATAGTTGGCAGGATTGCATGCAACAAAAGGGGTAAGAACTTCCTCTTGTGTTCCAAATTGTCTGAGCAAAAACTTATTTCTAGCTTCTAGGTCATCAGATAGGAGATGGGAGAGGGGAACTGCCAGGCTGCTATTTTAAAAATAGACCTTTAAAGAAGAAATGCAACATGATAGAGCCACATGCAAACTGATAGAGCATGGATTAAGTACACAAGCCAGTAGAGTGTCAAAAAGTAAATTTGTATAAGCAGTGGAGCATGAAAAAAGGTAATAAATTCTTGTGAACTAGTAGAGTGCATAAGAAGACTTAAATATTGAGCACATCTACACGAAGCATTGCCGCAGGAAAGCAGCATCCATTTAAAAGAAGCACCAAGAATACATGCAGTAAACCCGACAGCTGGAAATATGGAAACAAAGTTGAACTCTAAATCTCAGACAAACATACAAGATTACCTGGCACAGCAAATGGACTCATTGGATTGCAGAAGATGATCAACAGATTCTCCCAATGGTGGTGGAATCCATAGCTCAGGGCACAAGCTTGACAAACATTTGAAAGATGCATGAAATGCCAGAAAGTAAATCCTGGAGCAGTGGGAAAGTTACCACAATTAAGTGCTCCTGCCCCACCTGGTCCAAGTGGACCACATTTCTTCACCGAAGTGTCAGAGATACTCAGACATGCAAATACTCAGACACCTTTCCTTGTACTTGTGTAACGGCATTGGTATCTGGTGACTCTGCATGTGCTCTCCTGAGCAAACTGCCCTCCACACTATCCTATACCCGAGAAACCCTTCTAAACCTCCAACCTGCTACATATAGCAAGATCAACAACACCCTGGCGAAGCTACAGACCCAGCTGGAGATCACCGTGCCAAAATTGCTTCTTAAACTCTGGACCGCACCTGGACCCGACCAGCGAGGCCTGGTCCGAGGCCCACCACGTTCCCGGAGGCCCGCGGCCTGCTACCATGCCGGAGCACTTGGAGACATGGCCCATTCCGACCAGCACCTCTCCAGAGCAGACAACCACACAGAAGTGACGTTGGAGACATCAAGGTGCCCCAGGCTCTTCCCCGGAGCGACAACCCTGTAGGTGGCCATCCACAGCTCCCGGAAGTGAGGCCTCCGCCGCTGACCTCGGAAATTGAGCCCGAGGCTCGGCTGGAGCGGAGGCCTCTGCAACCGTGACTCAGCTCACGGACTTGTTTCAGCCGACAGCCCGGCCCTCCGGGGCCAAGAGTTGGCTCCGGGGCCCAATCCAGCCGGCAGCCCGGCCCTCCGGGATAAGTTTTGGCTCTGGGGCCCGATTCAGCCAGCAGCCTGGTCCTCTGGGATTAAGTGTCAGCTTCAGGGCCCAACCTGATTGACAGCCTGGGCCCCCGGCAGCTGGAGGTGGCAGTGGAGCCTCCCCCGTCACTTGGCCTGACCTGGAGCGCCCAATGATGCAACCCGCCGATCAATCCCCGTGGGACACGTCCACCTACCTCAAAGAGCTGCCAACAACACACTGCATCGATGGAAACCTGGAAAGATGCACTACTTACCGAGGAAGCGTTGGGAAAGAGCTGGGCTGCTGGTCAGATTGAAGCTGAGGGGCTTCAGGGTCCCTATGCCCACCATCCTACTAGCTAATGTGCAAGCCATAGAGAACAAGGTGGATGATCTTAAAGGGAGACTCATCTACTGCAGGGAGATGCAGAACTGCTGTGTATTCTGTTTCACCGAGACCTGGCTCTCCCCTGCCACACCCGTCTGTGCCATCCAACTGGAGGGATTTTCGATCCATCGGATGGACCGCATGGTGTCTTCGGGCAAGATGAGGGGAGATGGTGTTTGCCTTCTGATCAACACTGCGTGGTGCTCAGACACAGTGGCACTGACAAGCTCCTGCAGCCCGGACCTGGAACACCTGTCGGTGAAGTGTCGTCCCTACTATCTGCCACGGGAATTCCCCTCGGTCATACTGACAGTGGTCTATATTCCCCCCCAGGCAGACGTGGAGTGTGCTCTGAACATACTGTATGCCAACATCAGTGAACTTGAGACCTGGTATCCAGAGGCTTTGCTCATTACAGCTGGGGACCTTAACCAGGCCAACCTCAGAAAGGCGCTGCCAAAGTTATACCAACATGTCTCCTGCCCCACTAGAGGCCCGAATATACTTGACCACTGCTACACAGCAGTCAAGGATGCCTACCGCTCTGTCCCACAACCTCACTTCGGAAAATCCACCATCAGGCCGTACTCCTCCTTCTGGCTTACAAACAGAAACTGAAGCAGGAGGTCACGGTGTCAAAAGTAGTGTCGCGTTGGACAGAGGAAACGGATGAGGTCCTCCGTGACTGCTTTGAATCGGTGGACTGGTTAGTATTCAAGGACTCGTCAGCTAACCTCGACGAGTATGCCTCAGCTGTCACAGACTTTATTTGGAAATGCACAGAGGACTGTGTGTCTTGCAAGACGATCCGGGTATTCCCTAACTGGAAACCTTCGATCAATTATGAGGTCCAGTCCCTTTTGAAGGCTAGAGCTGCGGCTTTTAGGTCCGGGGATACCAGTCGCTACACGGAATTCAGGCGTGAACTCCGGAAAGCTATTAAGGGCGCCAAGAGGCAATATCGAGCCAAGTTGGAAGCCCAGGCTAACCAAAAGGATGGCAGTAGACTATGGCAGGGTCTAAATGAGATCACTGGGTACAAAGAAAAGGCTGGGAATATCAATATCTGTGGCGCTTCTCTTCCTGACGAACTTAACGTATTCTACGCAAGATTCGAACAGAAGAGGAGTGTCTCTCTCCCTCCGGATGAACCGGACCTGGTGGCATCGAAATTCATCGTCACCGAGGAGGACGTTAGAAGGGCCTTCCTGAAGATAAATCTAAGGAAGGCAATGGGCCCAGATGGTGTCCCAGGACAGGTTCTCAGGGCCTGTGCAAGTGAGCTGGCTGGAGTGTTTGCTGACATCTTCAACTGATCCCTGCTTCAGTCGAAGATCCCCTCGTGTTTTAAGAAGGCAACGATAATCCCAGTGCCGAAGAAGAGCAAGGTGGCATGCCTGAATAACTATCGACCTGTGGCTCTGACATCAATTGCCATGAAGTACTTTGAGAGATTGGTTATGGCACACATCAACCACAGCCTACCGGTCAACCTCGACACTTTGCAATTCACCTACCGGAGCAACAGGTCAACGGCAGATGCCATCTCCCTGGCCCTACATTCCTCCTTAGAACACCTGGAGAGTAAAGATGCATACGTAAGGCTCCTTTTCATTGACTACAGTTCTGCCTTTAATACCATCATTCCAAATAATCTGATTCCTAAGCTCTGGAACATGGGCCTTACTACTCAGATCTGCAGCTGGATCTTCAACTTCCTCACAGACAGGACCCAGGCTGTAAAAATAGGGGACAAGCTCTCCTCTACAATCACTCTGAGCACCGGTGCCCCACAAGGCTGTGTACTCAGCCCCCTGCTGTACTCACTGTACACCCATGATTGTGCAGCCAAGTTTCCATCGAACTCAATATATAAGTTTGCTGATGACACCACAATTGTAGGCCGTATCTCGGGTAATGATGAGTTTGAGTACAGAGAGGAAATTAAAGACCTGGTGGCATGGTGCGAAGACAATAACCTATCCCTCAATGTCAGCAAGACAAAGGAATTGGTTGTTGACTTCAGAAGGAGTAGCGGACTGCACAACCCCTTCTACATCGGTGGTGCACAGGTGGAACAGGTCAAAAGCTTTAAGTTCCTCGGGGTCAATATCACAAATGACCTGACTTGCTCCAACCAAGCAGAGTCCACTGCCAAGAAGGCCCACCAGCGCCTTTACTTCCTGAGAAAACTAAAGAAATTTGGCCTGTCCCCCAAAACCCTTACTAATTTTTATAGTCATAGTCATAGTCATAGTCATACTTTATTGATCCTGGGGGAAAATTAGATGCACTGTAGAAAGCATTCTTCTAGGGTGCATCACAACCTGGTATGGAAGTTGTCCTGTCCAAGACCGGAAGAAGTTGCAGAAGATCCTGAACACAGCCCAGCACATCACACAAACCAATCTTCTGTCCTTGGACTCACCTTACACCGCACGCTGTCGGAGCAGTGCTGCCAGGATAATCAAGGACACGACCCACCCAGCCAACACACTTTCCATTCCTCCTCCCTCCGGGAGAAGGCTCAGGAGCTTGAAGACTCATACGATCAGATTTGCGAACAGCTTCTTTCCAACTGTGATAAGACTGCTGAACGGATCCTGACCCGGATCTGGGCCGTACCCTCCAAATAGCTGGACCTGGCTCTTGGTTTTTTTGCACTACCTTACTTTCCCTTTTCTATTTTCTATTTATGATTTATAATTAAAATTTTTAATATTTACTATCGATTTGTACTCCAGGGAGCGCAAAATGCAGAATCAACTATCGCTGTGATGATTGTACGCTCTAGTATCAATTGTTTGGCGATAATAAAGTAATAGTGGACATGTTTTCAAGATGTGTGGAAACTATTCCGCAAGGAAAGCTACTGCCACACACACACACACAGCAACATCTCTAATCAAGGACTGTACTCCAGGCTGGGGATTGTTGTGTCACATTGACTCTGACCAAAGAACACATTTCACTGGAATAATGTTGACTGATGAACATTGAATTGTCTTTCCAATGCCCACATCATTCAGACTAAGTATCATGAGGGAAGAGGTACCATGGCCTACAGCTCTTCCTGTGGCCTTGTGGAGCATCTGAGCAACCCCATACAAAAAAACTAACCTATGTCCATTCAAGGAGGTAACTATGTCACTTCCAGGGGCCCCCGATCTGAGAGAGGCTGATATACACGTTATGGCAGAGAAGTATTGTGTGAAATTAACTCAAGCTGTACAGCCTGCTTCTCAACACGTTTCTGCCACTTGGAGGGTCCAACAGAAGGAGGACAGAACCTGATTCCTGGTGGTGGGTCCTGATTAAGAAACCGCATAAGGAATCACTGGGAGCTTGATGGGAAAGTCCTTATCGAGTGCTGTTGACTACCAACTCAGCAGTGAACGTAGAAGGTAAAATTAAGTTGATACACGCCAGCCACTGCAAGCGAGCTACTGTGGTATCTATCCAACAAGGACAACAAGCTCTGTAGTTAACATCTTAGTAAACACCTATAATAAGCAAATGCTCTGAGAGGTTGGTCGAGAACTACATCTGCAGCATGCTACCACCCACACCGGACCCCCTACAATTCACCTTCCGACACAACCAAACGACAGATGACACAATAGCCACAGCTCTTCACACTGTCCTTACTCATCTGGAGAAGAGGGATGCTTATGTGAGAATGCTGTTCTTGGACTACAGTTCAGTATTCAACACCATAATTCCCTTCAGGCTAGACAAGAAGCTCGGAGACCTAATGCTTCACCCTGCCTTGTGTGGCTGTATCCTGTACTCCCTGTCAGATTGCTGGCAGGTGTGGTAAGAGTGGGCTCCCTCACCTCTGCCCTTTGACCCTCAACACAGGTGCCCCTCAGGGCTGTGTACTAAGCCCCCTCCTTTACTCCCTGCATACCCATGACTGTGTTGCCACCCACAGCCCCAATCTGCTAATTAAATTTGCTGACGACACTACGCTGATTGGCCTAACCTCAAATAATAACGAGGCAGCTTACAGAGAAGTCGACATCACCCTGACACAGTGGTGTCAAGAAAACAACCTCTCTCTTAACGTCGCAAAAACAAAGGAGCTGGTTGTGGACTACAGGAGGAATGGAGACAGGTTAACCCCTGCTGACATCAATGGATCTGGGGTTGAGATGGTGAACAGCTTTAAGTTCCTCGGTAGACGCATCACTAAGGATTTCAGGTGGTCTGTACATATCGGCTGTGTGGTGAAAAAGGCACAACAGCGCCTCTTTCACCTCAGATAGTTGAAGAAGTTTGGTGTGGGCCCCCAAAATCCTAAGAACATTCTATAGAGGCATTGAGAGCATCCTGACTGGCTGCATCACTGCCTGGTATGGGAACTGTACTTTCCTCGATCGCAGGACTCTGCAGAGAGTGGTGCGGACAGCCCAGCGCATCTGTAGATGTGAACTTCCCACTGTTCGGGACAGTTCAAAGACAGGTGTGTAAAAAACGCCTGAAGGATCATGGGGACCTGAGTCACCCCAACCACAAACTGTTCCAGCTGCTACCATTCGGGAAACGGTACCGCAATATAAAAGCCAGAACCAACCGGCTCCAGGACAGCTTCTTCCACCAGACTATCAGACTGCTAATTCATGTTGACACAACTGTGTTTCTAAGTTATATTGACTATCCTGTTGTACATGCCATTTATTATAAATTACACATTGTATATTTAGACTGAGACATAATGTAAAGATTTTTACTCCTCATGTATACGAAGGATGTAAGTAATAGAGTCAATTCAATTCAATTCACTTGGTTACAATGCCTGTGCTGCTGGGTTACAGTGACCAGATCACTAACCAGCCAGAAGAACTTCAAGCTAGTCAACGACTACTAGACATTATGAAGATCATTCTAATATTATTAGTTGTTGTTATATTTTTGACAATTTTCCCCTACTCATAATGTGACAATTGAGGTGATTCATAGTGTATATTTGGGAGTATCATGTGAATTTGTTGATGCTGTTAATGACTCTAGCTGTTGGGTATGTCAATATATATCATAAACTTCAAAATATTCACAAATGCTGGGCATTCCTGCAGGTCAAGAACAAACATGCACCCTCTTTATTAAATACTCCAGCAATGGCGGTGTTGACATTATTCCTGTGATTCATTATTCTCAAGAGAGATGATCATGCCCCCCTCATACTGTATTGTCTTAAACTGGATCATTCATGTAAATATAATCAATTTGTTGAATTGTAATATTTTTCTGATTGTCCATGAAAATCCCAGAGTCATTACCCAGTTTACAACAACGTAAAGTGTAATTGCATGAACTATTCCAGTTGGGCAGATGGGGCTTGTCAGCTCATCTAGGAGAATGAAAACCGATCTCAAATCTCCACTGATTTGTGGCTATACCGGCTCACAGGGAAGGCTTCAGGAGTAAACCAAGAGGAAAAATCCCAAGCTTGGAGTTCCTAAGGCAGTCCTATGTAGATTTCGATGCTGACTGGTAACTCTTGTAAAGCTGCTAATGCCAGTCTCTTTCGTTCCTTTGGTTTCATCAGCTGCGTGGACAACAGCTCACTCTCCATATCGTGCTGCCCTGGCTTGCATGTCACTTAGACAGCAAGGAAGCAATATTCATGGTCAGCCCTGACCGGCCGAGGGCCTCATGTAATCAGCATGATCTAGAGAATATCATGTCTGACCTTATTTACGTCTTATCCTGGGATATATCCACAGCTAATGTTTGTGACAAAGCTATTAAAGCTTCTCATGTGTTCTCTATAAAAGCTACCTTTTGCTTGAGTTCAGAAGACACTATTCCAGTAGGGCATAGTTCATGCAGTTACTCTTTACGTTGTCGCAAATGGGGTAACAACCCTGGAATTTTCATGGACAATCAGAAAAAAAATTACAATTCAACAAATTGCTGTCGAGTAATAAGAAATGGTCTAAGTTCATGGAACAGTACATGCCTTTTGTGTGAAAATGGAAGATGAACCTCTTCCACGTAATTGGTTGAAATGTTTTTCTTGCCATGAGACATACACACACTCTTTACCTTTACCTCCCAAGTCTGGAAGTAAACGAGACATTTCAGAAAGAGATTATTTTGAATCAATTTTATTCCCGTTTTATGACGTTGCAAGGAGTATAAGAGAGATGCTGCTGTAGCTTTAGAAAGATAAGCAAAGACATTACTGAAGCCTTGAGAAAAATTAAAACTGAAATGGTCGCCATGCCTAAGATGGCCTTTCAAAATCATATGGTATGAGATCTTCTCCTAGCAGTTAAGTGGGGAACATAAGCAGTTACAGGCAAGGAGTGTTGTACCTGACATATCTGAAGACATGAAGACATAATTAATTTGGCTGATCACATTTGTAAAGAAGCAGCTAAAATACATCAATCTGACGGGTGGCATTTCTTTGAATGGATTCAATTAAGTCTCAGAAGCTGAGGTTAATATTCATACTATTGTGCTTTATCATAATTTACATTTTTACTTGTTTAATTGCAATCATTAATGGTTCAAACTTACATGTGTGCCTACTACTCTGCTTAACCATGACATAATCTTATGAATACTTTGAAGAATATATATCCTTTGATGTTTTATAACATAAGTAGTTTTTAAATTATTTTATTCTTAGCACAGATACCACAAGTTTTTCTGCCTCTGAAATTTCGGATGTGATGATTCTAAAGGTGTGATTTAGAATCTAAGGGGATTGTTGGATCTGACTGTTTAGTTCTTGGATTAGAATGTTTTACTGTTATATTCTTTTGCAGTTTGACAATTATCTGTTTGTATCTTAAGCAGTTCTTATATGCATACAACAGTTTATATTGTCTTTAGTGGCTATAGAAACTATAATTCTGGAAAGTTCTGAAAGCTTCTTTGTTCTGCATTACTTGAATAAGTGTTTTCTCATTAGTTGACTTGATATTGCAGTATTGAATAAGTGACTTCTGATTGGTTGACTCTTATTTGGAAATTTGAATGGAATATTCCTTATTTTTATGGATATAAGATAGCTAAGCACAAAGCAACTCCATATTAGAATCTTAAGATTAATCTTCTTAGCATCTTAGTTTTGTCTTTAAATATTCTGCTACTAGCTTCTACTCCTGTTTCTTTTGTTCTATAAGCACTTAATAAAATGACTGTGATTGTGTCTCTTTCTTGATTTCTGAAAGAACCTCAAATTTAAATACCAGAATCCAATACCACTAACTTTAATTTGATATAATTCTTTATTTATAATTGCTTCTTATGCACATCGCACCAATACACCACAGCAAATTCCCAATCCAATGCATGCAAATGTACAGTATATGTTGAATGAAGTTGATCCTTATGGTCTTGTGAGTTATAGATTGTGTGCTTCTACCTCTTGTAAACAGGTTTTCTATGTTATGCCTGGAGTTTAGTCAGGACCCACAGCCCATGATGCGATTGGTGAAGTCATTTGTGTCCTGATGAGTCTGTGTAAGCCCAAAGGGCCGGAGACTGACTTTTATAATGGATGAAACCTCAGTGAGAACTCAGGAGGTAGCACATTCCTCACCTTCTTCAAATCTCTCATTAACAAGATGTTTTTGCCCAATGAACTGCCACTTACTGGATTTTTTTTGTTTATTGCGCCATTCTCTGTAAACTCCAGAGTCTGTCGTACATGAAAATCCCAGGAGATCAGCAGTTTCTGCGATACTCAAACCACCCTGTCTGTTACCACCAACTATTCCATGGTCTAAGTCACTTAGATCATACTTCTTCCATTCTGATGTTTCGTCCAAACAATAACCAAACTTCTTGACCATGTCTGCATGTTTTTATATACTGAGTTGTCACCACATAATCGGCTGATTGGATATTTGCATTAACAAGCAGGTGTACAAGTGTACCAGTGTACTGATTACACTGAGTGTAGTTTTTTAAAATGTATTGCACTGCTCTGCTGTCATAAGAAAACATGTTTCATGATATACAGGGCATATATAAAGTATTCACCACTCCTTGGAAGTTTTCCTGTTTTATTGTTTTACAACATTGAATTAAGTGGATTTAATTTGGCTTTTTTGACACTGATCAACATAAAAGACTCCTTCATGTCAAAGTGAAAATAAATTTCTACAAATTGGTCTAAATTTATTACAATTATTAAACACAAAATAATTGCATAATTACTCACCCCCTTCAAGTTAGTATTTAGTAGATGTACCTTTGGCAGCAATTACAGCCTTGAGTATGTGTGATAGGTCTCTATCGGCTTTGCACATCTGGATACTGCAACTTTTCCCCATTCTTTACAAAACTGCTCAAGCTCTGTCAGATTGCATGGGGATCATGAGTGAACAGCCCTTTTCATGTCCAGCCACAAATTCTCAACTGGATTGAGGTCTGGACTCTGACTTGGCCACTCCAGGACATTAACTTTGTTGCTTTTAAGCAATTCTTGTGTAGCTTTGGCTTTATGCTTGGGGTTATTGTCTGGCTGTAGAACAAATCTTCTCCCAAGTTGCAGTTCTTTTGCAGACTGCATCAGGTTTTTCTCCAGGATTTCCCTGTATTTTGCTGCCTTTGTTTTTACTCTCTATCTTCACAAGCCTTCCAGGGCCTGCTGCAGTGAAGCATCCCCACCACCATGTTTCACAGTAGGAATGGTGTGTCTTTGATGATGTGTGGTGTTTGGCTTATGCCAAATATAGCATTTAGTCTGATGGCCAAAAAGCTCAATTTTGGTTTCATTAGACCATAATACCTCCTTCCAACTGACTTCAGAGTCTCCCACGTGCCTTCTAGCAAACTCTAGCCAAGATTACATGTGAGCTTTTTTTCAACAGTGGCTTCTCTTTGTCATTCTCCCATAAAGCTGTGACAGGTGAAGCATCTGGGCAACAGTTGTTGTATGTGCAGTCTCTCCCATCTCACCCACTGAAGCTTGTAACTCCTCCAGAGTTGTCATAGGTCTCTTGGTGGCCTCCCTCACTAGTCCCCTTCTTGCATGGTCACTCAGTTTCTGAGGATGACCTGCTCTAGGCAGATTTACAGCTGTGCCGTATTCTCTGCATTTCTTGATGATTGAATTAACGGTACTCCAAGGGATATACAGTGACTTGGAAATGTTCTTGTATCCACCTCTTGACTTGAGCTTTTCAATAACCTTTTCACAGAGTTGCCTTGGAGAGTTCTTTTGTTTTCACGGTGTAGTTTCTGTCAAGATACTGAATCTGGCATTTATAGCGAGAGGATTCGAGTACAGGAGCAGGGAGGTACTACTGCAGTTGTACAAGGCCTTGGTGAGACCACACCTGGAGTATTGTGTGCAGTTTTGGTCCCCTAATCTGAGGAAAGACATCTTTGCCATAGAGGGAGTACAAAGAAGGTTCACCAGATTGATTCCTGGGATGGCAGGTCTTTCATATGAAGAAAGACTGGATGAACTGGGCTTGTACTCGTTGGAATTTAGAAGGTTGAGGGGGGATCTGATTGAAACGTATAAGATCCTAAAGGGATTGGACAGGCTAGATGCGGGAAGATTGTTCCCGATGTTGGGGAGGTCTAGAACGAGGGGTCACAGTTTGAGGATAGAGGGGAAGCCTTTTAGGACCGAGGTTAGGAAAAACTTCTTCACACAGAGAGTGGTGAATCTGTGGAATTCTCTGCCACAGCAAACTGTTGAGGCCAGTTCATTAGCTATGTTTAAAAGGAAGTTAGATATGGCCCTTGTGGCTACAGGGGTCAGGGGGTATGGAGGGAAGGCTGGGTTCTGAGTTGGATGATCAGCCATGATCATAATAAATGGCGGTGCAGGCTCGAAGGGCCGAATGGCCTACTCCTGCACCTATTTTCTATGTTTCTATGTTTCTATGAATCACCAGCAGTTGGACCTTCCAGATACAGGTGTATTTTTACTATAATCAGTTGAAACCCCCGACTACACAGTGATCTCCATTTGACTAATTATGTGACTTCTAACACCAATTGGCTGCACCAGTGATGACTTGGAGTGTCGTATTAAAGGGGGTGAATACTTATGCAATTAATTATTTTGTGTTTGATATGTGTAATTAATTTGGATCACTTTGTAGAGATCTGTCTTCAGTTGGATATGGAAGAATCTTTCTCTGTTGATCAGTGTAAAAAAAAGCCAAATTATATCTACCGTGATTCAATGTTCTAAATGGTGTAAAACAATAAAACATGAAAACTTCCGGGGGTGGGGGGTGAATACTTTTTATAGGGACTGTATGTCAGTAGTATTAAAACCTGATCTGATTCAGATTCAGTTACTTTATAATTTTGATGATAGTTTCCAAGAATGTATTTTAAGTTATTTTGCTTAAATTTGCACCTGTAGATTAATTTCAGAATTTCGGAGCTGGATCTTAGCTACAATGAGTTTGGAAATAAAGGAGCAGAATTCCTGGGACACATGTTAGGTGAGCATTAACTTTGCATCTTTCATTTCATGATTTAGCTTGCTCCTCCTAGAGTTCAAGAGCCATGAGGTAATGTTGTAGTGCTATAAAATTCAAGTTAAACCACACTGGCATTTGGAGTATTGTGAGCAGTTACAGACTTGTTAGCAAAGAAAGGATATGCTAGCATCAGAGAGGGTCCAGAGGAAGTTTACAGTATGAGGAGAATCCCAGAGATGAAAAAATCATATATGAGGAGCATTTGCTGGCTCTGGGCCTGTACTTACTGAAGAATGAGGTGGGGGACATCTCATTGAAACCTATAGAATATTGAAAAGCCTAGATAGAGTTTACATGCAAAGGATGCTTCCAATAGTGGAAACTATTGCTAGGACCAGAGGACACAACCTCAGAATACAAGGATGTCCTTTTAGATCAGAGACGAAGAAAATTTCCTTCGCCAGAAGAGGGTGGATCTGTGGAATTCATTGCCATAGACAGATATGGAAGCCAAGTCATTGGGTATATTTAAAAGGGATGTTGATTAATAAGGAGGTCAAAGGTTATAGGGAGAAAGCAGGTGAACGGGGTTGATAAGGATAATAAATCAGCCATGGTCAACTGGCAGAGCAGACTCGTACGGCCTAACTCTGGTCCCTTGTCTTATGGTCACACTTGGAGTATTGCGTTTGGTTCTGGTCACTTCATTATTGGAAGGAACTTTAGAGAGGATGCAGAAGAGATTTATCAGGATGCAGCCTGGATTAACAAGCATTTTTTTATGAGGATACGTTAGGTGAGCTCGGGCTTTTCTCTTTGCAGAGCAGGAGCATGAGAGCGGATTTGATCAAGGTTGAATAAGGTAGAGTGGACAGCCAGAGACTATCTCCCAGGGCCGAAATGGCTAATATGAGGGGGTATAATTTTAATATGACTGGAGAAAAGTATGGGGTGTATGCCAGAGGTAGGTTTTTTACAAAGAGAGTGGTGGCTGTGTGGTACATGCTGCCAGGAGTGGTGGTAGAAGCACATATATGAGGAACATTTAAGAAACTCTTAGTTAGGCACATGGATGCAAGAAAAATTGAGCATTATAGGGGAGAGAAGGGTTAGATTGATCTTAAAGTAGGTGAAGATGTTGGCATAACATTGTGAGGCAAACGGCCTGTTCAATGTTAAATGTTCAATGCAATGCAGACTTCTTTCCTGTAGATAAGAGGGTGAGGACAAGATACACCTGTTCCTCTCATCCAGTAGTCTAGGAGAAATCTACTAATCCCCTCTGCACCCCACCCTCCTATTTCTCAGCCCTGAATCTCTTGCCTTTAGTCTGTGATAATTCATTCTAGCAAGGGGAAACATCCTACCCTCCCTTCAAACAGCATCACAATTTTGTAATTTTCAAAATTTTCCCTTCTCGATTTTTTGATCTTGAGTGTATACAAACCATATCAATCTTTAAATTCACATTTTTTCATTGCTCTGTAGTAATACAATATATTGTCTAGGGGCTCCCGTGAGTTTCCGTGGGGAATGGGAACTGGGGTCTCAGTGAGTTTCCGTGGGGAATGGGAACTGGGCTCTCGGTGAGTTTCCGTGAGGAATGGGAACTGGGCTCTCGGTGAGTTTCAGTGGGGAATGGGAACTGGGGTCTCGGTGAGCTTCCAGGGAGATTGGAAACTTGGGCCCCAGTGAGTTTCCAGGAAGATTGGAAACCTGGGTCCTAGTGAGTTTCAAAGGAGTGCAGAAATTGGGGTTTGAAGGGAGGGTAGGAACTGGGACTCCTGTCAGTTTGAAATGAGCACAGGAACTGGGGCTGCAGTGAACCATGCACCAGACCAGGGGGATTTCAAATAATCGAACAGCAGATGATCAGACTTTTACTGGCATATCTTTTCTTATGGAAGGAGCCAAAACCATGTTTAATATCCCAGGGGTTGTATCACTGCATCTCCATAAAAAGATAGCAAGACCTTTTTGCTCCTGGACTCTCAAACTTTTGCAATGAAAGCCAATATTCCACTTTGCTTCTTACTTACCTGGCGCTGAGTTGCCATCTTCATCGAAGTTGTGGCTCAGACTTAGTGTTATTGTTTTTTTTTAGAGTCATGGCGCTTGTCTTGGGGAACAGAGAGGGAGGTTAGGGGTATAGGGCAGGGTTTTTTGGATAGGGATGTGGGGCAATTAGAGGACAGGCCAGAGTGTAAGCCTCTGCTCTGGATTTGAAGGCAAGTGGAAAGTTCCAGCACTCTGGCAAGGACGTTTGGGGTCCTGTTCATCAGGCCTTGTTTTCAGGGTCAGATCATCAGCGAGTCCGGGATTCAAGGCCTGGAGTTTGGGTCCGCATCCAGAGCCCCCGTTTGTCATCACATATGAGTCTTGGCTGATACTGAAGATCAACGCCTGAAAGTTGATTGATAGTGTAGATCGAAACCCGAAGATCACATGGAAGTTCAGATCAAAGCCCAAGGGTCAGTCAGAAGTCCAGATGTCAAGTCCAATCACCAAGTCTGCAAATCTCTGGGTCCACTGGAAAAGTCAGGTCCCAGTGTCTGTGAATCCATGAGACCGCTGGAAGCTGAAAACAGCCTGTCCTGGGGGTTAGAGCATGTGCGTCAGTGGGTGGGTGGGAGGAATGGGGCTATTTTCACTGCTGTTGCTGTGTTACCTGATATGTTCTGTTTAGATGTGTTCTGTGTTGTTCTCCCAAGCACCCTGGGCACTTTACGATGGTGCTGAAGTGTGTGGTGAAACTTGTGGGCTGCACCTAGCACATCCTTGCCAAACAAAACGTTTCACTGCATGCTTCCATGTACATGTGATAAATAAATTTGAATCTCAATTCTTTTTTTTCCCTCTTCATTTGAAGCAAACAATGAAAGTTTGGAAAGATTGAACCTGAGCTGGAACCAAATCCAAACACAGGGGGCAGTGGCCATAAGCGCAGGATTAAGGGTAAGAACAGAAATTCCTTCCCTCGGTACGGCTCATTTTGCTGTTTGGCTCTATCTGATTGGGTGTCCATGGCATTTGAGAATAATAATTAGATTTGTGCAGTTCTTGAGCATTCAAAGGTGGCTGCTGAGCCCAAGTTGTGAGCGACACAAGAAGTACATGGAAATTAGCCTGGATCTGGTAGAGAAGCCGCTGCTATAGATTTCCTTCTTTGAAATGATATGAACTACAGGAAGAAACCTGCGTTTTTTTCTGTGCCTTGTCCTGCCCTTCGCTCTCCACGAAATGTTGCAGAATTCCCTTTCTGGCTGCTGGATATCACTGTTGACCTGATCCACCCAGTCCGTCAGAGCTGGCTTTGCTAGCTAGGACAGGCACGTCCCAACATGTTTATCCCACAACTTAAGCACCATTATTGTATCTGCCTCCACTGCCACCCCTCACAAGCTACTCCAGGCACCCTCCGCTCTCCGCGTAAATAATCTTGCTCCGCACATCCCTTTTAAATAATCCCCCTCTCACCTAAAATGCATATCCTCACACATTTGACATTTCTATCCTCAGAAATAAAGATTCCGACTAATTTAACTTGGAAGGCAGGGAGCCTTGACATTTTAGAAGCTCTCTAAGAAATTCACTCTGCTGATTCTGTTGTTGGATTTGACAAAAGTACCAAAAATGAAAGATTTCAGGTGCGAATATAAGGACAGCTTTTTAATAGCGTCGTATATTCTCAATGAGCTGAACGGTCTCCTTCTGAGCTATTCTCTTCATTTGAGGTAAAGTGATATCGTCAAAACTTCATTCACCTTGGTTGCTGTCCCCATATGCTTCAAATCAGCCACCATCATCCCTGTACCAAAGACCTTCTGCACCTTCAGAACTAAACAACTATCGCCCGGTGGCACTGGCGCCAGTCACCATGAAAAGTGCTTTGGACGGCACTTAACAAAAACTCCATTCCTGCCACTCACCAGTATGCTTACCAACAGAACCGCTCATGCACCTGGCCTGACACACCTAGAAAACAGGTGTCAGAACGCTGTTTCTGGATTTCAGTTCAGCATTCAACACTATTGTCCCACGGACCTTGTTGAATAAACTCTTCCTCGATCTAAGTACCCCACCGTGCAATTGGGTGTTGGACTTCCTAACCAGCAGACCTCAGGCAGTCGGGATGCACAACCGCTCCCACCCCCCCCACTGATCATTCCTCATCACGGGTGCCCCACAGGGCTGCGTGCTCTGCTCATTGCTATGCACACTGTTCACACTCTGTATGCCTGAACACTTAAGTAATCACATCGTCAAGTTTGGCAATGACACAATAGCAGTGGGGCTCATCACCAACAACAATAGGGCAGCCTACAGAGAGGAGGTGGAAGAGCTCGAGGCCTGGTGCCAGGCAAATAACCTCTTCTTCTATGTCAACAAGACAAAGGAGATGGTTATTGACTTCACTCATAACCCCTTTTACATCGGTGGAACAGCAGTGGAAATCTTCAGGAGTTTCAAACTCCTGGGAGTGAGTGCACATCTCACACAACTTCTCTGGTTCAGAATGCTGTCGTCGGCTTCTGTTGTTTGCATGAAGTGTGTGTGTGTTTTCCTCTCTTTCTCAGCGCAGTGGTTATGGTCTTTTTTTTAAATTGGGTTCTTTGTGTTTCTTGCTTTGTGGCTGCCTGTAAGCAAACAAATCTCAACGTGTATAATTGATATATTCTTTGACAATACATGTACTTTGAATCTTTGAAAAGGGCCAATAACATTATGAAGGATCCCACCAACCCCGCTCATGCGCAGTTTGTCCCACTCCCGTCAGGGAGGAGGCTACAAAGCATCCACGCTGGGACCACCAGGCTGAAAATGAGTTACTTTCCCCAAGCAGTAGGGCTAATCAACATCCCCAACCCCACTACTTCATCATTTCCTGTCAGTCACTTTATGTACAGACACACCTAGTGTCACCTTATGGACATACAATCCATGTATATAAGCTATCTTATGTATATATTTATTGTGTTTTTTATTATTATTATTGTGTTCTTCATCTTATTGAGTTTTTTTTGTGCTGCATCAGAGACAGAGTAACATTTAGATTAGATTATTAGATTATGAGGACACGCAGTCCTCTTTTATTGTCATTTAGTAATGCATGCATTAAGAAATGATTCAATTTGTTCCTCCAGAATGATATCACAGAAATACAAGACAAACCAAGACTAAAAAAAGCTGACAAAAACCACATAATTATAACATATAATTA
This sequence comes from Mobula hypostoma, assembly GCF_963921235.1. Lineage (NCBI taxonomy): Eukaryota > Metazoa > Chordata > Chondrichthyes > Myliobatiformes > Myliobatidae > Mobula > Mobula hypostoma. The sequence goes on along the minus strand of NC_086097.1, from coordinate 28,924,600 downwards.
CAACAGTGCAAAGCAATACCGTAATTTGATAAAGAACAGACCATGGGCACGGTAAAAAAAAGTCTCAAAGTCTCTCGAAAGTCCTATCATCTCATGTAGATGGTAGAAGGGAGAAACTCTTCCTGCCATGAGCTTCCAGCGCCGCAAACTTGCCGATGCAGCACTCTGGAAGCACCTGACTGCAGTCTGACTCTGAGTCCGTTTGAAAACTTCGAGCCTCCGACCAGCCCTCCGACACTGAGCACCGAGCACCATCTCTGCCGAGCGCTTCGACCCCGGCCCCAGCAACAGGCAATAGGCAAAGCCAAGGATTTGGGACCTTCCCCTCCGGAGATTCTCGATCGCACAGTAGCAGCAGCAACGGCAGCGAAGCGGGCATTTCAGAAGTTTCTCCAGATGTTCCTCTGTGCTTCCCACATCCGTCTCCATCAAATCAGGATTGTGCACGACCCCTAGTTAACAAATACGATATCAATTCGGAGCCGCGTGCGCTGCGTCCCCTCCCCTCCCCTTGTTCATCTTTTACACTTATGTACTGAAAATGAAATTAAACAATCTTGAATCTTGAATGAAAAGGACCATTAAGCCAGTGCTTTTATAGGATTGCTCAGTGGCATGCCTTGTCGAGGTGCTGCCTGACCAGAGGTCAATCCTGACCTCGGGTGCAGTCTGGCTGGAACTTGCTCCTTCTCCCTGTGAGTGTGTGGGATTCCTCCACGTGCCCTGGTTCCTCTGCTTCCCAAAGAAGCATGGGTTGGTGGGTCAGTGGGGTGCAGAAAATTGCTCTGAGTGTGTAGGTGAGTGGTAGAACATGAGGGATATGGGGAGAATAAAAATATGGGATTAGTGTTAATGGGTGCTTGATGGTCACTGTGGACTCAGTAGACTGAAGGGTCTCCTTATGCACTGTGAGACTCTGTAAGAACTAGTTACGATTGGAATTGGAGTTAGTTTGTTATTACCACGTGTACCAAGGTAGCGTGAAAAGCTTGTCTTACATACTGTTCATACAGATCAAATCATTACACAGTGCGTTGAGCAGAGCAAGGTAAAACAATAGTAGAATGCAGAATAAAGTGTGACAGTTACAGAGAAGGTGCAGTGCAAGTAAAAAATAAGGTGCAAGATCATCAAAGGTTTCAAAGGTACATTTAATGTCAGAGAAATGTATATAATAGACATCCTGAAATGCTTTTTTGTTGCAACCATCCACGAAAACAGAGGAGTGCCCCAAAGAATGAACGACAGTTAAATGTTAGAACCACAAAGTGCCCCCCAGCTCCCCTCCCTCCCACGTGTAAGCAGCCACAAGCAATAATTCCCTCTCCCCCCCCCCCACTGGCAAAACAAAAGCCTGACCATTCTGGTTTCCTCCCACATTCCAAAAACATACAACTAGGGTCAGTGAGTTATGAGCATTGTCACGTACCCCATGACGGGTTAAAGATCCAGCAGAAATGGAAAACACTTTGGAGTCCAGTATTGCTATTAACTAGTGATATTTATTAGTAACTACGCAACACAGGAATATCAAATCAGATATATAAAACAGGTTAGCAATGATTAGATATGTATAAGTGTGGAAGTATATGAAAACCAAGCTTCTTCAAGTCTAGGGGTAATTAGATAGCCTTACAATGATGTGTAAAGTTCAGTTCAGTTCATGGTATTGAGCTGAGTAGTGATGGAGAGAGAGAGAGAGAGAGAGGTTTGCGTCTTCAGGTGAGCTGACGCCGGCAATCTTTCTGTTGTCCTCCAAAATCCTTCAGAAGTCACCGACTGTGACCACAACAAAGGGGACTGTTCTTCTGTGGTGGAATTATCAACCCAGGCGAGGGTTGGACAAACGAGTAACTCCCCACCAGTCACACCTTTTTCACACTGTGAGAGCCACTGATCAATCCGCTTGATTGATTCTCCAAAACCCACCTTTTCTGTGGGCACAACAAAGCTTATTCAGTGTCCAAAACCATGTGTCTGTCAGTCTATCAGTTGACCTTCTATTTATCTCACCGTGTTGAACACCAGCTGTCCATCAAGTAGCTCCTCCCTTCTCTCTCTGTTAGAACACAGAAGCTGACAGTGTCCTTGCAAAGTGTAAACATGCTGCAAAGAAACCATAACACCATCTCAAAGCAGTCTTTGCCTCTCTCTCTCTCTCTTAATAACAAGGTGTCTGGTGTTGAACAACTCTCTCTCTCTCTCTTTTTAAAAGCATAGTTCATAGGGGTAATTCAGGACCCCATCACAGCATGATATGTTGGCTCCAGAAGTGTGGTGGTACTTGTGTGCTGCCTCCCGCACAATCCTCGAACTGCTTGGCTGACAAATTTCACTGTACAGTTTGATGTTTCAATGTACATGTGATAAATAAAACCTATCTTTATTTTTATCAATGGAGTTCCAAGTCAGCACAGTAATTATTGTCATGTGTTTATTATCATTATCTGACCAAATTCTGTTTGCCATTTCCACACAGTTTCAGCATGTCTTCTGTCTTTAGATCAATATCACCTTGAAGGTCCTTGATCTTTCCTGTAATGGGTTTGGGAATGAAGGCGCGTTGGCCATAGGAGAGACTCTGAAGTACAACAACACCCTGCTGGAGCTCAACCTCAGCACCAACCACATCAACAATGAGGGGGTTTCCAATCTGTGCAAAGGACTGGATGTCAACGACAACGTGAAGTTTTTGTATGTACGTGTCACTTTGAGTAATGTTCATTGCCAGTCACATAACATAACTCCTTTAACATTGGTAATTTGAAGGAAGATCATCAAACTGTCCTGGTAGTGTAGAGGTTAGCAGTGATCCCCCGGTCTGGGATCAATTCCTGTTGCGGTCTGTGAGGAGCTCGTACACTTTCCCCATGACTGCTTGGGTTTCCCCCGGGGAGTAGGAGTTTCCTCCCACATTCCACATTCCACATTCCAAAGACTAACAGGTTGTAAGTTGTGGGCAAGTGATGTTGGTGCCAGAAGTAAAAACACTTGCGAGCTGCCCCCACCACATCCTTACACTGCACTGGTCATTGATGCAAATGACGCATTTCAGAGTTTGCTTTGAGGTTTCGATGTACATGTGAAAATATTTAAGCTAATCTTTAAAAAACAAACATAAACTCTGAAGCAGTACCTCCAAAAGCTTGGACAAAAAGGTAGGATTTATAGAGTACCTTAAAGGAGAAATAACGGGAAAGAAAAAAAAAACGTAGACAACAGACCAGTACAGCACAAGAACAGGCCCTTCAGCCCATAATGTCTGTGCTGACTAATATACCAAGTTAAACTAAACCCACCTGCCTGCACGTGATCTGTATCCTTCCATTCCCTACTTGTTCATGTGCCTGTCTAAATTCTTCTTAAAAGTTATCATCTTCCCCTGGCATTATCTACTACTCTCTTAGTTTAAAAATTAAGAGTTTAAAAACCTTTTAACTTTCCACCTCTCTGCGTTAAACTTATGCCTTCTAGTATTTGATATTTCCACCTTGGGAACTGACTCTCCGCCCTATCTTTGTCTCTCATCATTCTATAAACTTCTCTCATGTTGCCCTCTCAGAGAAAAACCATCCAAGTTTGTCCAACCTCTCCTTATAGCAGGGGTTCCCAACCTGGGGTCCTCGGGCCCCTTGCTTAATGGTATTGGTCCACAGCATTAAAAAAAAATGGTTGGGAACCCCTGCCTTACAGCTAATACTCTCCAAGACAGGCAGCATCCTAGTGAACCACTTCTGCACCCTTTTCAAAGCCTCTACATCCTCCCTATAATGGGGAGATAGAACTGAAAGGATAGAAGGAAACTTGTCAAAGGAAGAGTGAATGAATCAACGAGTCAGTAGCTGCCCACTTGGCTTTGCTTTCTGGGATAGAATCCAACAGAAAATGATGGGATGACAGCTTCTCACACTGATTCCAAACCCCTACGTTAATTGGGCTTGCAGTAATCGAGTCAATCCATTTACTAGTATTATTTGTGCAAGCGTTATTTAACATTGTTCACAACCTTCCGAAGAATGAGGTCTAAGATGAGGGTCACAATCTCAGAATGAGGGGTTGGCAATTTAGGACAAAGATGAGGGGAAATTTCTTCATTTCGGATTTAGATTTATTGATCACATGTACATCAAACCATGCAGTGAAATGTGTCATTTGCCTTAACAACCAATGCACCTAAGGATGTGCTGGCGGCAGCCCACAAGTGCCACCACACATCCTGGTGCCAACACAGCAGCAACAACAAAACAAAAGAAACACTCCTCAAAACAAGCCCCTTTCCCAGCCTTCCACTCACGCAGGCCTTCAACCATCTCATAGAACATAGGACATAAAAACATAACAGCACAGTGCAGGCCCTTTGGCCCACGATGTTGTGGACTTCCCATCGTGGAGCAGCTGTAAGAGGTTCAGTCATTGTTCACTCACAACAATAGATTGTTGTGTGTACAAGAACAGCCAGAGGGAAGGATTAGATTGATCTTAGGGGTTAAAAGGTCAGCACGACATTGTGCGCAGAAGTTCAGGAGTATTCTATAAGATTGTTGGCGGCCTGTCTAAGTGGGGGGCTGAGAAAAGGGCTTGTTGTTTTGTTTTGTTATTGCTGTTGCTTATATTTTTTTCACCGAACACTGTGGGCATGCTACGTTGGTGCCAGAATGTGCGGTGACACTTGCGAGCTGACCCCAGCACATCCATGGGTGAAATAGAGACCATAGGTTTAAGGAGAAAGATGAAATATTTAAGGTGAACCTGAGGGGAAGTTTCTTCACTCAGAAGGTGGTGCAAATGTCAAATAAGAAGCCAGCAGAAGTGATTGGATGCAGATTCAGTTGTAACATTTAATAGAAGCTTGGATAGGAAGGGTTTGGAAGGATAGGGTCTGGGTGCAGGTAGATGGGACTAGGCAGGTCAGGTTGGCATGGACCAGATGAAACAAGGGGCCTGTCTGTGTGCTGGTCCATGATAGATAGATAGCTTTATCATGACTGTGATAAGATGCTGAACATTAAGAGAATCTTGGGATTTGGTGTTAGGGAAGGAAAATGGTGCCAAAATAGATCAGCCATGTTCTTGATGAATGGTGGAGAGAGCATTAAGGACCACATAGTCCTCTTCTGATCCTAATTCTTCCCTTTTCATGTTGATGTAGATATTGGTCTTCGACAGTGCCTTAAGTCAAGGGAAAGGTTAGTGATAATGTTGAGATACAAGAGATGACTTATGCACAAATCTGGAGCAAGAAATCTTAAAGATTAGCTTTGTCACATGCCCATTGAAACACACAATGAAATGTGTCATATCTGTCAATGATCAATGCAGTCTGAGGTTATGCTGAGGGCAGCCCTCAAATATCACGATGCTTCTGGCACCAATATAACATGCCCACAACTCAGTAATCCTACCCCGTATGTCTTTGGAGTATGGGAGGAAATTGGAATACCCAGAGGAAACCCACATAGTTATGGGAAGAACATACTACTCCTTACAGACAGTGGCAGGAATTGAATCATGATCTTCCAATGGCTGGTGCTGTAAAGCATTACACTAATTGCTATGCTCCCATGGAACTCCGTAGTTCGAGCAGCATCTGTGGAGAGAAAGGAATTGTTGACATTGTAGGTTGAGACCCTGCTCCAGGACTGACAGTGAATAGGGGAGATGGCCAGTATAAAGAGGGGAGGGGGGAAGAGAGGAGAGGAGGCAAGAGGTGAATGGTAGAGTGAAGGGGTTGTGGGTGTGTGGGGGATGTTGAAGGACTATGTGCAGATCAATTCAGGTAGGATAGAGGGAAGGGTGATGGGGGAAGGGGAGAGATATGGAGGCAGACAGAGGAAAAAGAAAATGGAACAAGAAATCAGAATCAGGTTTAGTATCACTAATAAAAGTGTAATTTGTTATTTTGCAGTAGCAGTGTAATACATAAACAGATATATATATACATATACATACATACAAGTGCAAAAAGAGAGCAAGGAATCTCTCTTTTCAGAGAGGAGCAATAATTTTGAGTTCCCTTCACTGGGAAGTTTAAGTCAATGGAAGAACAGGGAGGATAGGTTCCTACTAGGCAAAGGAATTGGAATAGATTAATCATGATCCATTCCTGCTCCTGATTCTGACGGTCTCATATTGTCTGAAAGAGCCGTTATCATTCAGACTCCCTTCTGACTCTCCTTTCCTGTTTCAGCTGAATAACAATCCTATAACTGCGGAAGGTGCCCTTCGTCTTTTGGAGGTCATGCAAAAGAATGACAAGACAAACCTGGAAACAATCAGCATTCAAGTGAGTCTCACTCTTTATTTAGAACATAGAACAGTACAGTACAGTACAGGCCCTTCGGCCCACGATGTTGTGCCAACCATTTAACCTCCTCTAAGATCAATCTAATACATCCTTGCCACGTATCTCTCTATTCGTCTTTCATCCATGTGCCTATCTAAGAGTCTTTTAAATGTCTGTTAGGGAAATCCCTCTATGCTTTGTCTATTGAAGTGTCTAAATATCTTTTAAACACAGACTGTATCTGATTCCATTACCTCCTCTAGCAGCACGTCACAGATATCAGCCGCTCTCTGTGTCAAAAACATATCACTCAGATCTCCAGTTGGGAAAATCACCAGCTGATCACGAGGCTGGATCAATGACATCTATTGTAGGGACAGCGACAGGCCATTCATACCATCCATCTGTACTAACACAGTGACACAACTAAGACAGCCACTGTTTGAAGAACCAGAAACCCAAGTCTGATCTGACTTCGGGCATTGCCAGTATGGAGTTTGCACATTCTCCCTGTGGATTTTTCCCAGAGCCTCCAGTTTCAACATAGAACATAGAATTTAGGCTTAGGTGATGTCACTGATCTTGAGTTTAGCATTAGTGATAAAGGATGTTTTTTTCTCCTCCAATTGTGCGCCAAGGGCACTGAACACAGTTCTGCTCATAAGCAAGGATACCCAGAGGCAGCAGAAATAGTATATAGGAACCTTGCTTGTCACTGTGCGTAACAGAAAAACTTGGGCAGAATCTGGAGGAGAGGGGTAGAGATAAACTATCAGATCAGTGACCTTGGAACATCATCTGAGAAATGGAGCGAATTATTCCCAGTAGTAGAAAGCTGAAGGAAAAATGCTGGCGGAATGCTTGTACGTTCAAGAAGTGTTCCCTTTGACTCTCTTGTGGCGCTAGATGGAGTAGGTCGCATTTTGGCTTTGCTCCATTCATTTTTCAATCTTTTTACGAC